>NW_028165729.1:0-258888 GCF_964263955.1 Coregonus lavaretus
AATAGTACACTGCGCGGATGCAACTGCACACTGCGCGCAGGCAAAAGCACAATGTGCGCGCAAAAGTACACTGCCGGCCCTTTATGCGCAATAATAGTCGCTGAAGTCAAGAGTGAAATCTTATGTTCTAATCTAATGTCAGCCTGCTATGGCGAACGATGCCAATAGTCCACTGCGCGCAGGCATTAGGACACTGCCGCGCGATAATATTCATCAAAGTCAAGAGTAAAATATTTTGTTCTAATCACCACATGTTCAGTAATGGCATTTCCCCCCTTTATTCAAATTACAACCTCTCACTTTCAGTTATTTGAAATGAAAATCTCTCAAATATCACTATATCTAAAACAAGACATAGAAAGTTGGTTGCAATTTCAATTAAATCATCCAGAAAAGACAGAACAAACTCAAATACACTAATAGGAGAAAATATATATTTATTGATATTGTATGTTGTATAGCCTTACTTGTTGGTATCTCAGACGACCAGAACCTTAATAATAATCACCATACTTACTTCACATAGCACGGACATATAGTAGACTACTGACACTCACTCCTATGGAATGGGTATGGGGACTGGACACGCCGGGACCCAGACCCTACTGTTGTCGATCACACATATTAATGTCGTGTTCAGGGTGCTATCAGAGTTATCGGAAATACCTAGTTCCGACTGGGAAGTTTCACTTGAATGACCCTCCAAGTAGGAATTACAAGTTCGAAATAGTGAAAATGTTGTTGCCAATCTTATTGGTGTAAGAACTGTTCCGACTTCAAAACCACTTGAACACAATCATGTGGGAGTTACAACTTCCCATTTTCCACGAGAATGTGAAGTTGGCATAATACAGCATTCAAGTGCTAGTCGGTACTAGGAAACGGACATTTCTGACTTGCTAACTGGTTGAACGCGTTACAATAGCCTAAGTATATAATATGATTGACATAACCACAATAGAAAGGCCTTGGAAGTGCCTAAATGAAAGCCGACATATTTCATTATTTTTACATTAACCTCTTTAACATGTATTAAATGAATAATGAAGAAAATTGTGTAATTTAGACTCTACGAAATATGAAATGCATTATGAAGAAAATCGTGTACTGTTGCCTACACGGAAAAAGGGGGCTTTCTGACCAAAAGTGCACCAGTGTCCCAAAATATTAATCGAAATCAAGCATAGAAAACAACGTTAGCATTAATAAAACAATTTTTCCCACGAATTAAGTTGCACGTAAATGTGTGTATTTTCTCACAAATGATGTTCAGAAAATCTCAAACAGTACATAGGCATACAACTACAATGTTTGAAACATTATTAAATAAAGACAACATTTCTGTATATTCATAACGTTTAATTAGCCATAATAAAGAAAATAAAGAAAAATAGGCTATGCGTTTATGGTTGTTGTGTATTAAATTGCTGTCTTTTCGCACGAATTAAGTAGCACATAAATTCGTGTCTTTTCACACAGAAACGCACGAAATCTGATGAAATACATTATGCTACCTGTGGTTTTCTCGAGCACGGTTATATGTCAGACATTTAAACGGCGACGGATAGCGGAAAGCAAACCCCGTATTGAGTCAATACTGTCATCGATTGGTAAACATAGTCCTTAACGTAAATATCCCAGGTTCGTACACAACGATTTTCCTTACATGTTGACTTTGCGCGCAGCCTTGGCGGCGAGCTGCATCCTGTAGGCTTTGCCACGGGTGGATTTGCGAGCGGTTTGCTTGGTTCTGGCCGTGGCGCTAGCTTCCTTCTTAGACAGTCGGAGTATAGCCTCGAAATGCCCATGTGAAATGTATAAAGCCGGCAGTGGCATCTGCTGATTGGACACCATCTCCCCACCACCCCGATTGGCCTGTTACGGAGGCCTCCTCTGGCGGCTATCGGAAGGGATGCTTTGCTTCTCTTTTTTTTTGACCGCGCACCCAAAACAGTACACTGCGCGCCCAAAACAATACACTGCGCGCCCATAAAACACACTGTACGCCAAAAAACAATACACTTTGCGTGCGCCCGCAATAATACACTGCGCGCACAAAACAATAGATCACTGCCGGCCTTTACACGCAATAATTGTCGCCAAAATCAAGAGTGAAATATTGTGTTATAATTTAATTCTAGCCTGCTATGGCAAACGAGGCCAATAGTACACTGCGCGGATGCAACTGCACACTGCGCGCAGGCAAAAGCACAATGTGCGCGCAAAAGTACACTGCCGGCCCTTTATGCGCAATAATAGTCGCTGAAGTCAAGAGTGAAATCTTGTGTTATAATTTAATGCTAGCCTGCTATGGCAAACGAGGCCAATAGTACACTGCGCGGATGCAACTGCACACTGCGCGCAGGCAAAAGCACATTGTGCGCGCAAAAGTACACTGCCGGCCCTTTATGCGCAATAATAGTCGCTGAAGTCAAGAGTGAAATCTTATGTTCTAATCACCACATGTTCAGTAATGGCATTTCCCCCCTTTATTCAAATTACATATTTCATTATTTTTACATTAACCTCTTTAACATGTATTAAATGAATAATGAAGAAAATTGTGTAATTTAGACTCTACGAAATATGAAATGCATTATGAAGAAAATCGTGTACTGTTGCCTACACGGAAAAGGGGCCTTTCTGACCAAAAGTGCACCAGTATCCCAAAGTATTAATCGAAATCAAGCATAGAAAACAGCGTTAGCATTAATAAAACAATTTTTCCCACGAATTAAGTTGCTCGTAAATGTGTGTATTTTCTCACAAATGATGTTCAGAAAATCTCAAACAGTACATAGGCATACAACTACAATGTTTGAAACATTATTAAATAAAGACAACATTTCTGTATATTCATAACGTTTAATTAGCCATAATAAAGAAAATAAAGAAAAATAGGCTATCCGTTTATGGTTGTTGTGTGTTAAATTGGTGTCTTTTTGCACTAATTTAGTAGCACATAAATTCGTGTCTTTTCACACAGAAACGCACGAAATCTGCTGAAAAACATTATGCTACCTGTGGTTTTCTCGAGCACGGTTATATGTCAGACATTTAAACGGCGACGGATAGGGGAAAGCAAACCCCGTATTGAGTCAATACTGTCATCCATTGGTAAACATAATCCTTAATGTAAATATCCCAGGTTCGTACACAACGATTTTCCCTACAGTTAGTGAATACATATATATATATTTTTTTATACTGGCCAACCGTGGGAATCAAACCCACAACCCTGGCGTTGCAAACGCCATGCTCTATCAACTGAGCTACATCCCTGCCGGCCATTCCCTTCCCTACCCTGTACGACGCTGGTCCAATTGTGCGCCGCTCATGAGTCTCCAGGTCGCGGCAGGCTGCAACAGAGCCTGGATTCGAACCAGGATCTCTAGTGGCACAGTTAGCACTGCAAAGCAGTGCCTTAGACCACTGCGCCACTCAGGAGCTACAGCGGTAGGGGAGGGAATGGCCGGCAGGGAGGTAGCTCAGTTGGTAGAGCATGGCGTTTGCAACGCCAGGGTTGTGGGTTCGATTCCCACGGGGGGCCAGTATGAAAAAAAAGAAGAAGAATGTATACACTAACTGTAAGTCGCTCTGGATAAGAGCGTCTCCTAAATAATGTAAAATGTAAATGTTGTTCAGTCACCGTGGAGTTACACACATACACAGTTTATGGGCTGCCTCATTCTAGTTCTGCCTAGTAAAAAAAAGTATAAACGTTTGGAAATGTGTGTTACTTGTGCTTAGTTATTTATTATTATTATTTTATTTGATAAGTACTTGAATTTACCTGAATTATTTTAATTTAAGATATTTTGTAATTCATTTTCATTTATTTAATTAATTGGATGAACTATAATTTGCCTAAAGATGATTATTTTGTATTTTTGTCTGTCTGATTGTTGTCTTGTGTTAAAAAATAAACTCAAGTAACTCAACAGTTACTCAGTACTTGAGTAGTTTTTTCACCAAGTACTTTTTTACTCTTACTCAAGTAATTATTTGGATGACTACTTTTTACTTTTACTTGAGTCATATTATTCTGAAGTAACAGTATTTTTTACTTGAGTACAATTTTTGCCTACTCTACCCACCTCTGTATGTACAGTGGGGAGAACAAGTATTTGATACACTGCCGATTTTGCAGGTTTTCCTAAATACAGAGCATGTAGAGGTCTGTAATTTTTATCATAGGTACACTTCAACTGTGAGAGACGGAATCTAAAACAAAAATCCAGAAAATCACATTGTATGATTTTTAAGTAATTAATTTGCATTTTATTGCATGACATAAGTATTTGATCACCTACCAACCAGTAAGAATTCCGGCTCTCACAGACCTGTTAGTTTTTCTTTAAGAAGCCCTCCTGTTCTCCACTCATTACCTGTATTAACTGCACCTGTTTGAACTCGTTACCTGTATAAAAGACACCTGTCCACACACTCAATCAAACAGACTCCAACCTCTCCACAATGGCCAAGACAAGAGAGCTGTGTAAGGACATCAGGGATAAAATTGTAGACCTGCACAAGGCTGGGATGGGCTACATGATAATAGGCAAGCAGCTTGGTGAGAAGGCAACAACTGTTGGCGCAATTATTAGAAAATGGAAGAAGTTCAAGATGACGGTCAATCACCCTCGGTCTGGGGCTCCATGCAAGATCTCACCTCGTGGGGCATCAATGATCATGAGGAAGTAGAGGGATCAGCCCAGAACTACACGGCAGGACCTGGGCAATGACCTGAAGAGAGCTGGGACCACAGTCTCAAAGAAAACCATTAGTAACACACTACGCCGTCATGGATTAAAATCCTGCAGCGCACGCAAGGTCCCCCTGCTCAAGACAGCGCATGTCCAGGCCCGTCTGAAGTTTGCCAATGACCATCTGGATGATCCAGAGGAGGAATGAGAGAAGGTCATGTGGTCTGATGAGACAAAAATATAGCTTTTTGGTCTAAACTCCACTCGCCGTGTTTGGAGGAAGAAGAAGGATGAGTACAACCCCAAGAACACCATCCCAACCATGAAGCATGGAGGTGGAAACATTATTCTTTGGGGATGCTTTTCTGCAAAGGGGACAGGACGACTGCACCGTATTGAGGGAAGGATGGATGGGGCCATATATTGCGAGATCTTGGCCAACAACCTCCGTCCCTCAGTAAGAGCATTGAAGATGGGTCGTGGCTGGGTCTTCCAGCATGACATTGACCTGAAACACACAGCCAGGGCAACTAAGGAATGGCTCCGTAAGAAGCATCTCAAGGTCCTGGAGTGGCCTAGCGAGTCTCCAGACCTAAACTCAATAGAAAATCTTTGGAGGGAGCTGAATGTCCGTACTTCCCAGCGACAGCCCCGAAACCTGAAGGAACTGGAGAAGGTCTGTATGGAGGAGTGGGCCAAAATCCCTGCTGCAGTGTGTGCAAACCTGGTCAAGACCTACAGGAAACGTATGATCACTGTAATTGTAAACAAAGGTTTCTGTACCAAATATTAAGTTCTGCTTTTCTGATGTATCAAATACTTATGTCATGCAATAAAATGCAAATTAATTACTTAAAAATCATACAAATCAATATTCTAGATTTTTGTTTTAGATTCCGTCTCTCACAGTTGAAGTGTACCTATGATAAAAATTACAGACCTCTACATGCTTTGTAAGTAGGAAAACCTGCAAAATCGGCAGTGTATCAAATACTTGTTCTCCCCACTGTATATAAGCCAAGCTTACCTCCCGCCAGAGAGACATATCCTCAACCTCTGACTCTGAATGCATTCAACCGTGCTGAATACAGAAACGCATGCGCGGAGCCTTCCTGATTTGGCCATGCGACTTTGACTATTGTAGATAATCCATTTAGATTGATGCCTTTTATTTCAACGCCTCAGGCAAGTAAAACGTGCAATACGTAGCTTTTAGACAGGTTAGTTAACAACATACATGGTGAGAAATGTACACATGCGCGTATATAATAATAATATGCCATTTAGCAGACGCTTTTATCCAAAGCGATTTACAGTAATGTGCGCATAAGTGTTTACGTATGGGTGGTCCCAGGGATGGAACCCACTACCCTGGCGTTACAAGCGCCATGCTCTACCAATTGAGCTACAGAGGACCACGTATAAATAGATCAATTATGCCTTTTTGATGGAAATATTGAGGTGGGATTTTGGAGATCAGTTCATAATTTACGCGCGCTCTCTGCAAATAAGGCGGGCCAGCTCGATGTCCTAGGGCACGATATGCACCCTCTTTGCGTGGATGGCACACAGTTTGGTGTCCTCAAACAGACCGACCAGGTAAGCCTCGCTGGCCTCCTGCAGGGCCATCACGGCGGAGCTCTGGAAGCGCAGGTCGGTCTTGAAGAACAGGGCGATTTTTCTCCCCATGCGCTGGAAGGGCACATTGCGGATGAGCAGCTCAGTGGAGCTTTGGTAACGACGGATCTCTCTGAGAAACGGTGCCGGGCCTGTAACGGGGAGGCTCTCCTGTGCGCAGCCTTGGCGGCGAGCTGCATCCTGTAGGCTTTGCCACGGGTGGATTTGCGAGCGGTTTGCTTGGTTCTGGCCATGGCGCTAGCTTCCTTCTTAGACAGTCGGAGTATAGCCTCGAAATGCCCATGTGAAATGTATAAAGCCGGCAGTGGCATCTGCTGATTGGACACCATCTCCCCACCACCCCGATTGGCCCGTTACGGAGGCCTCCTCTGGCGGCTATCGGAAGGGATGCTTTGCTTCTCTTTTTTTTTGACCGCGCACCCAAAACAGTACACTGCGCGCCCAAAACAATACACTGCGCGCCCATAAAACACACTGTACGCCAAAAAACAATACACTTTGCGTGCTCCCGCAATAATACACTGCGCGCACAAAACAATAGATCACTGCCGGCCTATACACGCAATAATTGTCGCCAAAGTCAAGAGGCAAAAGCACATTGTGCGCGCAAAAGTACACTGCCGGCCCTTTATGCGCAATAATAGTCGCTGAAGTCAAGAGTGAAATCTTATGTTCTAATCTAATGCCAGCCTGCTATGGCAAACGATGCCAATAGTCCACTGCGCGCAGGCATTAGGACACTGCCGCGCGATAATATTCGCCAAAGTCAAGAGTGAAATCTTTTGTTCTAATCACCACATGTTCAGTAATGGCATTTCCCCCCTTTATTCAAATTACAACCTCTCACTTTCAGTCATTTGAAATGAAATAATATTGATATTGTATGTTGTATAGCCTTACTTGTTGGTATCTCAGATGACCAGAACCTTAATAATAATCACCATACTTACTTCACATAGCACGGACATATAGTAGACTACTGACACTCACTCCTATGGAATGGGTATGGGGACTGGACACGCCAGGACCCAGACCCTACTGTTGTCGATCACACATATTAATGTCGCGTTCAGGGTGCTATCAGAGTTATCGGAAATACCTAGTTCCTACTGGGAAGTTTCACTTGAATGACCCTCCAAGTTCGAATTACAAGTGAGAAATTGTGAAAATGTTGTTGCCAATCTTTATTGGTTTAAGAATTGTTCCGACTTCAAAACCACTTTAACACAATCATGTCGGAGTTACAACTTCCCATTTTCGACGAGAATGTGAAGTTGGCATAATACAGCATTCAAGTGCTAGTCGGTACTTGGAAACTGACATTTCTGACTTGCTAACTGGTTGAACGTGTTACAACAAGTACATAATATGATTGACATAACCATAATAGAAAGGCCTTGGAAGTGCCATAAGTGAAAGCCGACATTTCATTATTTTTTACATTAACCTCTTTAACATGTATTAAATGAATTATGAAGAAAATGGTGCAATTTAGACTCTACGAAATATGAAATGCATTATGAAGAAAATCGTGTACTGTTGCCTACACGGAAAAGGGGCCTTTCTGACCAAAAGTGCACCAGTATCCCAAAGTATTAAAGTATTAATCGAAATCAAGCATAGAAAACAGCGTTAACATTAATAAGGGTGGCAGGTAGCTTAGTGGGTAAGAACGTTGTGCCAGTAACCGAAAGGTCGCTGGTTCTAGTCCCCGGGCTGACTAGGTGAAAAATCTGTCGATGTGCCCTTAAGCAAGGCACTTAACCCTAAATGCTCCTGTAAGTCGCTCTGGATAAGAGCATCTGCTAAATGACTAAAATGTAATAAAACAATTTTTCCCACGTAAATGTGTGTATTTTCTCACAAATTATGTTCAGAAAATCTCAAACAGTACATAGGCATACAACTACAATGTTTGAAACATTATTAAATAAAGACAACATTTATGTATATTCACAACTATAATAAAGAAAAATAGGCTATCCGTTTATGGTTGTTGTGTGTAGCTTACTGGTTAAATTGGTGTCTTTTCGCACGAATTAAGTAGCACATAAATTCGTGTCTTTTCACACAGAAACGCACGAAATCTGCTGAAATACATTACGCTACCTGTGGCTTTCTCGAGCACGGTTATATGTCTGACATTTGAACGGCTACGGATAGCGGAAAGCAAACCCCGTATTGAGTCAATACTGTCATCGATTGGTAAACATAATCCTTAACGTAAATATCCCAGGTTAGTACACAACGATTTTCCTTGCATGTTTTTCTAGGTCCTGCAGGACATCACCCCCTTCATCTTCCTGGAATAAAAAAATCACACACAAACACAGACATTCTTTCAATGTTGGGAACACATTTTACATGAACATTTAAATCAAGATGGATTACGAGATGCCCAGGCTGATGCGCAAAGGCAACTATGCCGGCGTGTGGGCGCTGTCGCACCAGTCTACTTGGCTGCCGTGCTCGAGTGCCTGACTGCTGAGATCCTGGAGTTGGCCGGAGACATTGCCCGTGCAAACAAGAAGCCTCACATTACACTGATTAACTCTATAGTATTATCCCAGTTTACGGTCTTGCCTACACCTAGCGAACAGTTTTTTAATTGATATGAAAAATAAATATTCCATTTGATTTGGAACAGCAAGCCAGACAAAATTAAACGGGCCTATTTATAAAATGAATATCAATAGAGAGGACAGAATTGATTAATTATTTTAAGCTTGGACCTACCACTAAAAGCTTCAGTCATACAAAAGTTATACTTAAATCCGAAATGGTTCTCTAGAAATGTGTAAGACTGTCTCACCACGTTCAATAAATGGCATTTCCCCCCTTTATTCAGATTACAACCTCTCACTTTCAGTTATTTGAAATGAAATCAATTCTCAAATATCACTATATCTAAAACAAGCCATATAAAGTTGGATGCAATTTCAATTTAATCATCCAGAAACGACAGAACAAACTCAAATACACTAATAGAAAAATACATATGTCTTGATATTGTATAGCCTACTTGTTGGTATCTCAGACGACCAGAACCTTAATAATAATCACCATACTTACTTCACAAACAATAATTATACTAGCTGCCTGCACATAGCACAGACATATCACTGTAAACCCGAATAAGTAAGCAGAACTTTAAGAAAGTGAGGCAATCCGTTGCCACTGTTTTTTTGAGTTCATAAACTCAAACATTTGAGTATATCATTGCTTATATATTTGGAGTTCATGTTAAATGTAATTTTTAATTATAATTAAATGTACTGATTAAGCCAACTCAAACATTTTCAGTTTATGCTACTCAGAATATTTATTCATCTTTCTCATTGCAATATCTCAAGAGAACTTAATAATTTCAAGCATGAAAATGAAACATAAATATCCTGAGTTAACTTAACATTTATTCGTTTTTTCAATCAATCTTCTGATTACCCATAACTCAAAACCATAGACTTGTTACAACTCAAAATCATTTACCACCAAACTTAAAATATTTGTGGCAACTGATTGCCTTAAAAATAATAAGTACTCTTGACTTAAAGGTCAAACAAAAAAACATCATCTATTCAGATGTTTAGTATAAACTTTTCTTGCCCAGTCTTTTAGCAAAAAAATATGAAATAAAAAAACATAAATAAAAAATAACAATTAACAAGTCTACTTCTGGGCATTTTGTTTATACTTTAAGATGAACTATGTAATAGTATAACATATTCAAACTCAGAAAAGCAAAAATTACATTAAGAAAATATCATTATATCACAAATAGCTTATAAACTGTTAATACAACATTACCAGGAGGGCATCAGCAAGTCTTGGTGGTGATCAAACATTTGTTTAGAAATATTATTTGCCCACACCTGTGCCTTTTAGCACAAAATGAAACAATCTATTTAATAATAATAGTAATATAACAATAATAGTAATACAAATAATTAAGAATTAAAAAGAGATTTAAATAAACAATTACAAAGCCACGCTTTTGGCCATCTGGTTGTAAACTTGCAGTGCAGCAATGTATAAACAAATTGCTTGTAAATTCTTCACAACTAAAACTGCTAAAATTTCAAAACGGTACATTAACATGTACAAAGGCAGTGTTTAGCCTTCCTTTGGCTATCTGGTTCAAATCTAGCAACTTCAGGGTGCACTGTATAGTTTTAGAAAATTAATTCAAACTCGAAAAGCAAAATTAACAATATTAATAAGACAATAAAAAGTATTTAACCATTTCCATAACTGAATAAACATCCCATCCTCAGAAGAAAATAAAGTCCCTATAACACTGTTTCCAACTAGAAAGGTGGCTACTTTAAAGTAAAGTAGCCTGAAACTTTGAGGACAGTTTATTTATTTATGAAAATGTATCAATGAAGAGCTTTCCTTTCTGATAAAAATGTACTTCCCAAAGCTATATAGTACACCTTTTAAAAACAAAATGCCATAGTGTATAAATATGGAGGATATATTTATTCATAATTCAAATTGAAAGTCCAAAGAGAAAAAGAAGCAAGATCAAATTAATAGTATTATTTTACTACGCTACTAGGAAAAATCATGCCATAATTAAATGTATGATGTAAAAGCTTAAAATGGAAATACTTCAATTAAAATCTAAAATATAATTGTTTTATTTAAGCCTTTCCCCTTTATAATTTTCAATTCGACATTTTATCTTTTGAATTTTACGTTTTACATTTGACATTGACATTTTCAGATTCACCTTTTACATTTTGATTTAAGCTTTTCATTTAGAAGTGACAGGTGTCAATTTAAATGAGGAGGCATGGCCCAACTGCTGGTGGGAGGGTCTGAAACGACTTCCAGCTGACAGTTGAAGCTTTGCATTTTAAATTTGACTTTTTAAATTTAATTATGGCATGATTTTTCCTAGTAGTGTAGTAAAATAATAATATTTTTAATTTGATCTCGCTTCGTTTTCCCTTTGGCCTTTCAATTTGAATTATGAATAAAAATATCCTCCATATATAAACACTTAATTCAACCCTGAATTTCAGTTTAACAACAATTAAATGTACATTAAAACGTACAAAGACAGTGTGTACTTTGTGCCATTTGGCTGAAAACCCGTTGAGTAGAGCAGCAACTTTAACATAAACAGTTGAACAGTATTCAACATGGACCTGACATGACATATTCTCATTATGGACTATGCTCTAACAGAGTGAGCCATCAGAATCCACCACTCCTTTTTGGATCTTCAGTTACACATACAACATCAGCTCATTTTTAAGATTCTGCAGCTTGGGTGACAGTTTAGAGTCATCAAGACCAAGTAAGATTTTCTGTGTGAACTCAAAAGTGTTTGTCAGTCCCTTGGGATAGCTGAGATGTAGTGCATAAATCAGGCCGAACATTACCAGGAAGGCATCAGCAAGCCTGGGGAGATTGACAACCATATCACCCTCTATGACGACAGAGACTCTCACTGGGTGGTAGTGAACTGGGCTTGTGGCATCATCACTGACTGTTGTAAGGAGGACCACTGATGCATCCCACAGGTCTGGCTCATCCATAACATCCTTTAAAAAATGAAAGGGAGAACATATACTAATCACATTTACTGAAACTATGGCTGTGGCAATTTTGATTACAGTTGGATGTAGGGGTGGAACAGTACATGTATTTGTATTGAACCGAAATGGTACGGGCGTCTCGGTACGGTAAATGAATTTACACGGAGAATACACAGTATAAAAATTAATCAAACTTGAGTGCAAATTAATTAATGTAATGCGGAACTACTGTTAGACAAGCGGTTCTTTAGGGACACCTAATCTGTAGCCCTGCCCTTAGCTCTGAAGCTCCCGAACCCCGCCTACATGTCGAGTCAGTCAGTCCAGTCCAAATGAAGAGTCCACATGAAGCGAACTAGTCCCTTCCAAATACAACCAAACACGGACGTAGCTGTATCCCTTCTCGCCTCGACCACAAATGGCCTCCAGGCCCGTTTGATTCGCTGTTTGCTCCGGTATTAGCTGTTAGCTCCGCCGTTAGCTTCGCCGTTAGCGTGTGAAGCTAACACCAAAACTCACATCATCCCCTGTCACCTGCAGCTGGCCTTCCGTAACGACGAGGACCCAACATCCGGGCGGTGCTACTCCCCAAGAAGACCGAGAATGCCGTCAAAGCCAAGTAAATTCGCTACTGCGGCTTCAACTTGACTACTCAACCCCCAAAGGCTATTTTAAGTGCCAACCAATTGAGTGGGTGTATACACAAAGAACCAGACACCTGGATAGTACCCGTTGAGGTTCCCCCCGGAAGAGAAATGGTTTCTGACTGCAACAGTGAGTCCTACAACATCTTAATTATATCAACCCCCTCTCCACTAAGCACCCCAGTTATTTTAGGGACACATATCACTTCTTAGAAAATATCAAACACATAGCTGTTCCCTCCCAAACATATACACATATATACAGTATCTCACAAAAGTGAGTACACCCCTCACATTTTTGTAAATATTTGAGAATTTTTTTTTTTTTTTTTTTTTTTTTTCACCTTTATTTAACCAGGTAAGCCAGTTGAGAACAGGTTCTCATTTACAACTGCGACCTGGCCAAGATAAAGCAAAGTAGTGCAATAAAAACAACACAGAGTTACATATGGGGTAAAAAAAACATAAAGTCAGAAATACAACAGAAAATATATATACAGTGTGTGCAAATGTAGCAAGTTATGGAGGTAAGGCAATAAATAGGCTATAGTGCAGAATAATTACAATAGTATTAACACTGGAATGCTAGATGTGCAAGAGATTATGTGCAAATAGAGATACTGGGGTGCAAAAGAGCAAAATAAATAACAATATAGGGATGAGGTAGTTGGGTGGGCTAATTTCAGATGGGCTGTGTACAGGTGCAGTGATCGGTAAGGTGCTCTGACAACTGATGCTTAAAGTTATTGAGGGAGATAAGAGTCTCCAGCTTCAGAGATTTTTGCAATTCGTTCCAGTCATTGGCAGCAGAGAACTGGAAGGAATGGCGGCCAAAGGAGGTGTTGGCTTTGGGAATGACCAGTGAGATATACCTGCTGGAGCGCAGACTACGGGTGGGTGCTGCTATGGTGACCAATGAGCTAAGATAAGGCGGGGATTTGCCTAGCAGTGATTTATAGATGGCCTGGAGCCAGTGGGTTTGACGACGAACATGTAGTGAGGACCAGCCAACAAGAGCGTACAGGTCACAGTGGTGGGTAGTGTATGGGGCTTTGGAGACAAAACGGATGGCACTGTGATAGACTACATCCAATTTGCTGAGTAGAGTGTTGGAGGCTATTTTGTAAATTACATCGCCGAAGTCAAGGATCGGTAGGATAGTCAGTTTTACGAGGGCATGTTTGGCAGCATGAGTGAAGGAGGCTTTGTTGCGAAATAGGAAGCCGATTCTAGATTTAACTTTGGATTGGAGATTCTTTATGTGAGTCTGGAAGTTGAGTTTACAGTCTAACCAGACACCTAGATATTTGTAGTTGTCCACATACTCTAGGTCAGACCCGTCGAGAGTGGTGATTCTAGTCGGGTGGGCGGGTGCTAGCAGCGTTCGATTGAAAAGCATGCATTTAGTTTTACTAGTGTTTAAGAGCAGTTGAAGGCTACTGAAGGATTGTTGTATGGCATTGAAGCTCGTTTGGAGGTTTGTTAACACAGTGTCCAATGAAGGGCCAGATGTATACAAAATGGTGTCGTCTGCGTAGAGGTGGATCTGAGAGTCACCAGCAGCAAGAGCGACATCATTGATATACACGGAGAAAAGTGTCGGCCCAAGAATTGAAGCCTGTGGCACCCCCATAGAGACTGCCATAGGTCCAGACAACAAGCCCTCCAATTTGACACACTGAACTCTATCTGAGAAGTAGTTGGTGAACCAGGCGAGGCAGTCATTTGAGAAACCAAGGCTATTTAGTCTGCCAATAAGAATGCGGTGGTTGACAGAGTCGAAAGCCTTGGCCAGGTCGATGAAGACGGCTGCACAGTACTGTCTATTATCAATCGCGGTTATAATATCGTTTAGGACCTTGAGCGTGGCTGAAGTGCACCCGTGACCAGCTCGGAAACCGGATTGCATAGCGGAGGAGGTACGGTGGTATTCGAAATGGTCGATGATCTGTTTGTTAACTTGGCTTTTGAATACTTTCGAAAGGCAGGGCAGGATGGATATAGGTCTGTAGCAGTTTGGAGTATATCTTTTCATGTGACAACACTGAAGAAATGACACTTTGCTACATTGTAGAGTAGTGAATGTACAGCTTGAATAACAGTGTACATTTGCTGTCCCCTCAAAATAACTCAACACACAGCCATTAATGTCTAAACCGCTGGCAACAAAAGTGAGTACACCCCTAAGTGAAAATGTTCACTCGTTAGTGTTACAAGGTCTCAGGTGTGAATGGGGAGCAGGTGTGTTAAAATTTGGTGTCATCGCTCTCACACTCCCTCATACTGGTCACTGGAAGTTCAACATGGCACCTCATGGCAAAGAACTCTGAGGATCTGAAAAAAAGAATTGTTGCTCTACATAAAGATGGCCTGGGCTATAAGAAGATTGCCAAGACCCTGAAACTGAGCTGCAGCACGGTGGCCAAGACCATACAGCGGTTTAACAGGACAGGTTCCACTCAGAACAGGCCTCACCATGGTCGACCAAAGAAGTTGAGTGAACGTGCTCAGCGTCATATCCAGAGGTTGTCTTTGGGAAATAGACGTATGAGTGCTGCCAGCATTGCTGCAGCGGTTGAAGGGGTCGGGGGTCAGCCTGTCAGTGCTCAGACCATACACTGCACCAAATTGGTCTGCATGGCTGTCGTCCCAGAAGGAAGCCTCTTCTAAAGATGATGCACAAGAAAGACCGCAAACAGTTTGCTGAAGACAAGCAGACTAAGGACATGGATTACTGGAACCATGTCCTGTGGTCTGATGAGACCAAGATAAACTTATTTGGTTCAGATAGTGTCAAGCGTGTGGCGGCAACCAGGTGAGGAGTACAAAGACAAGTGTCTTGCCTACAGTCAAACATGGTGGTGGGAGTGTCATGGTCTGGGGCTGCATGAGTGCTGTCGGCACTGGGGAGCTACAGTTCATTGAGGGAACCATTACTGCCAACATGTACTGTGACATCCTGAAGCAGAGCATGATCCCCTCCTTTCGGAGACTGAGCCGCAGGGCAGTATTCCAACATGATAACGACCCCAAACACACCTCAAAGACGACCACTGCCTTGCTAAAGAAGCTGAGGGTAAAGGTGATGGACTGACCAAGCATGTCTCCAGACCTAAACCCTATTGAGTATCTGTGGGGTATCCTCAAATGGAAGGTGAAGGAGTGCAAGGTCTCTAACATCCACCAGCTCCGTGATGTCGTCATGGCGGAGTGGAAGAGGACTCCAGTGGCAACCTGTGAAGCTCTGGTGAACTCCATGCCCAAGAGGGTTAAGGCAGTGCTGGAAAATGATGGTGGCCACACAAAATATTGACACTTTGGGCCCAATTTGGACATTTTCACTTAGGGGTGTACTCACTTTTGTTGCCAGCGATTTAGACATTAATGGCTGTGTGTTGTGTTATTTTGAGGGGACAGCAAATTTACACTGTTATACAAGCTGTACACTCAATACTTTACATTGTAGCAAAGTGTCATTTCTTCAGTGATGTCGCATGAAAAGATATACTCAAATATTTACAAAAATGTGAGGGGTGTACTCACTTTTGTGAGATACCGTGTGTGTGTGTATATATATATATACAGTGGCGAAAACAAGTATTTAGTCAGCCACCAATTGTGCAAGTTCTCCCACTTAAAAAGATGAGAGAGGCCTGTAATTTTCATCATAGGTACACGTCAACTATGACAGACAAATTGAGAAAAGAAAATCCAGAAAATCACATTGTAGGATTTTTTATGAATTTATTTGCAAATTATGGTGGAAAATAATTATTTGGTCACCTACAAACAAGCAAGATTTCTGGCTCTCACAGACCTGTAACTTCTTCTTTAAGAGGCTCCTCTGTCCTCCACTCGTTACCTGTATTAATGGCACCTGTTTGAACTTGTTATCAGTATAAAAGACACATGTCCACAACCTCAAACAGTCACACTCCAAACTCCACTATGGCCAAGACCAAAGAGCTGCCAAAGGACACCAGAAACAAAATTGTAGACCTGCACCAGGCTGGGAAGACTGCATTTGCAATAGGTAAGCAACTTGGTTTGAAGAAATCAACTGTGGGAGCAATTATTATGAAATGGAAGACATACAAGACCACTGATAATCTCCCTCGATCTGGGGCTCCACGCAAGATCTCACCCCGTGGGGTCAAAATGATCACAAGAACGGTGAGCAAAAATCCCAGAACCACACGGGGGGGCCTAGTGAATGACCTGCAGAGAGTTGGGACCAAAGTAACAAAGCCTACCATCAGTAACACACTACGCCGCCAGGGACTCAAATCCTTCAGTGCCAGACGTGTCCCCCTGCTTAAGCCAGACGTGTCCCCCTGCTTAAGCCAGTACATGTCCAGGCCCGTCTGAAGTTTGCTAGAGTGCATTTGGATGATCCAGAAGAGGATTGGGAGAATGTCATATGGTCAGATGAAACCTCATTTTCTCTGTCATAGTTTACGTGTACCTATGATGAAAATAACAGGCCTCTCTCATCTTTTTAAGTGGGAGAACTTGCACAATTGGTGGCTGACTAAATACTTTTTTCCCCCACTGTGTGTATACAGTGGGGGAAAAAAGTATTTAGTCAGCCACCAATTGTGCAAGTTCTCCCACTTAAAAAGATGAGAGGCCTGTAATTTTCATCATAGGTCAACTATGACAGAGAAAATGAGAAGAAAAAAAATCCAGAAAAACACATTGTAGGATTTTTAATGAATTTATTTGCAAATTATGGTGGAAAATAAGTATTTGGTCAATAACAAAAGTTACTCAATACTTTGTTATATACCCTTTGTTGGCAATGACACAGGTCAAACGTTTTCTGTAAGTCTTTACAAGGTTTTCACACACTGTTGCTGGTATTTTGGCCCATTCCTCCATGCAGATCTCCTGTAGAGCAGTGATGTTTTGGGGCTGTCGCTGGGCAACATGGACTTTCAACTCCCTCCAAAGATTTTCTATGGGGTTGAGATCTGGAGACTGGCTAGGCCACTCCAGGACCTTGAAATGCTTCTTACGAAGCCACTCCTTTGTTGCCCGGGCGGTGTGTTTGGGATCATTGTCATGCTGAAAGACCCAGCCACGTTTCATCTTCAATGCCCTTGCTGATGGAAGGAGGTTTTCACTCAAAATCTCACGATACATGGCCCCATTCATTCTTTCCTTTACACGGATCAGTCGTCCTGGTCCCTTTGCAGAAAAACAGCCCCAAAGCATGATGTTTCCACCCCCATGCTTCACAGTAGGTATGGTGTTCTTTGGATGCAACTCAGCATTCTTTGTCCTCCAAACACGACAAGTTGAGTTTTTACCAAAAAGTTATATTTTGGTTTCATCTGACCATATGACATTCTCCCAATCCTCTTCTGGATCATCCAAATGCACTCTAGCAAACTTCAGACGGGCCTGGACATGTACTGGCTTAAGCAGGGGGACACGTCTGGCACTGCAGGATTTGAGTCCCCGGCGGCGTAGTGTGTTACTGATGGTAGGCTTTGTTACTTTGGTCCCAGCTCTCTGCAGGTCATTCACTAGGTCCCCCCGTGTGGTTCTGGGATTTTTGCTCACCGTTCTTGTGATCAGTTTGACCCTACGGGGTGAGATCTTGCGTGGAGCCCCAGATCGAGGGTGATTATCAGTGGTCTTGTATGTCTTCCATTTCATAATAATTGCTCCCACAGTTGATTTCTTCAAACCAAGCTGCTTACCTATTGCAGATTCAGTCTTCCCAGCCTGGTGCAGGTCTACAATTTTGTTTCTGGTTCCTTTGACAGCTCTTTGGTCTTGGCCATAGTGGAGTTTGGAGTGTGACTGTTTGAGGTTGTGGACAGGTGTCTTTTATACTGATAACAAGTTCAAACAGGTGCCATTAATACAGGTAACGAGTGGAGGACAGGGGAGCCTCTTAAAGAAGAAGTTACAGGTCTGTGAGAGCCAGAAATCTTGCTTGTTTGTAGGTGACCAAATAATTATTTTCCACCATAATTTGCAAATAAATTCATAAAAAATCCTACAATGTGATTTTCTGGAAACAAATTTCTCAATTTGTCTGTCATAGTTGACGTGTATGATGAAAATTACAGATTTTTTTTATCCACAGAGGGTTCTCCCCAACAAACTGGCAAAGTACACAGACTTACTAGAGAACCACAGAAAGCGTAAGTCCTCCTCTTCCAGTGATACTCTTGTGAAAAATGCAAAAATCACAGCCTTCGCTGCCCCAGGACGGGTAACACAAGCAACGCTTGACAAGCTGGTGCTAAATTTTGTATGTGAGGCCAACCAACCATTTTCTGTGGTTGAGACGCCATCCTTCAAGACTTTGATAGAAACCTTGCAACCTCAAACAGTAATGACAAGGAAAACGTTATGCACAAGAATACAAGAAACTGCAAAACACAAGAAGAGCATAATCATCAAAAAGCTGAGTGCTGTGAACTATGTTGCTACCACAACAGACTGCTGGTCTGCCAGACAACGTAGCTACTTAGGTGTCACCTGTCACTGGATAGACAACACCTCACTGGAGAGGCACTCCGCTGCATTGGCTTGTAGACCTGTCAAAGGCTCGCACACATTTGATGTCCGTGCTGCTGCATTAGAGGAAATACATTCTGAGTACCACATCAGGGAAAAAGTGATCATGGCGACAACAGACAGTGGCTCAAACTTCCTGAAGGCCTTTCGATTATATGGTGAGGAGAAAAAGGAGGAAGCCATCAATGTACAAGAGGAGAGTGACTCCACCCTTGATGATGCAACAGAAGATCAGAGTGAGTCAGAGGTGGAGTGTCAAGATGTGTCTGCTATTCTGGATGACAACACAGGCCTTGAGTACCAACGTCCAAGGCACCAAAAGTGTGCATGCCATCTCCTCAATCTTATATCCACAGTTGATGCCACTGCTGCAGGAGGAGCTGCAAACGAAACCTACAAGAGGCTGTCTCGGTCTGCTTTTGCAAAGTGTCATGCTCTTTGGAATAAAACCAGCAGGTCAACCATGGCTCATGAAACAGTGGAATGTGAATGCAAGCTGCTGTTTCTCCGACCCAATCAGACACGCTGGAGCTCCCTGTTCCTCGCTGTAGAAAGGATTGTGCGCATTCACCGAGAGCAAGGAGAACAAGCAATTCGCAATGTCTGCACAGCATTAAAGATAAAGATGTAAGTTGACAAAATGTATATTTTGTTTTAAAAGAATAATAAAAATAAATAAGCCTTGCTGATTAATGGGTGATTCCACTTGTCTCAAGTAACTAAGTTTTCTTTGCATGGTGGTGTGACAATTGTGGATGACTTGAATGAAATAATTTAAATAATTTATTTTATTTTTTATTTATTTTTGCATTTAACATGTACAATGCATAATAAACACATTGTACCAGAAATAGCTATAAGTAATTGTTTTATCGTTACATCTTTTATAGGTTCAATCCAGCTGAAATTGGGTTTTTGGTCGAGTATGCTGCTGTGATGAAGCCTGTTGCCATGGTCCTTAATATCCTCCAAGGGGAATCATCTGTGCATATGGGCCTCCTGCTGCCAACACCTTACCAGTTGCGGGACAAGCTGAAGAGGTTGGAGTCAACTTGCAAAATGTGTACACCTCTTGTTCACGCCCTGCAGCAAGGGATCCAGAAACGTTTTGGAGACGTCATGAAAGAGCCTGAGCTGATTGCAGCAGCAATACTCCTACCAAGATTCAGAACATCCTGGACCACAGAGGAGAAAATCTTAAATGCTGGTAAATATAATTGTTTATCAATTCAAATGTGAACCAGTAGACATTGACCTATATAACTCTGTATAATATTACTGTAATTTAGGATTATAGTGTGTCAGTGACAAACCACAGGGTGGCAATATAGTTAGAAGCTCAGGTAGCTTTTAATGTCAAACATCAGCAGCTTGACAGCCTATACAGTAGAAGGGTAAGAATAATGTGCAGACTTAATTCGTTTGAAAAACGATTTATCTTGCCCTAAAACCCACAGGCCTTGACTACATCAGAAATCACCTCAACACCGACTTGGATGATGTCACCAGCGCAAACAGCGGCCTTTCTGATGAAGACGACTTCTTTGCATCCATGGAGTTGGGAAAATCACAAGTAGGAGAGCTGGAGAGGTACCTTTCATGTCTGTCCCCTCTAGGTATGGATCTACTCCACACCTTTCCTCGCATCAAGAAGCTGTCACTCAAAGTCAACACAGGTCTTCCTGCATCTGCAGCCTGTGAGAGACTTTTCAGTCATGCAGGACTCCTGTTCACTGCTAAACGATCACAGCTTCACAGCAAGAACCTTGAGAGCCAGCTACTGTTGAAGCTTAATAGTGACATTACTGAGCGATTCTTTGGTGAAATAGTTTGTTTCTGCATGTTTTGACACACACACACAAACTCCCAGTGGGGCCTTCAATATAAAAGGGTTTTCATGTTACTGTGCCAAAGAGTTCCTGGAGAGTTGACTGAAGTCAACCAGTCAAAGGGCCAGTGTCAGCCTAAAGGTTACAATATTGCCAAATCTGTTGTCTGCCTGTGGGAGTCTAGATGGGGGAAGCTGCTCCTCTCTCAGCTGCTTTTGAGCAAAGCGTGTAATCCCCCTAACTGTGTAATGGTTGTGCTAGAGAGCACAGAGCTATTAATGTATAACTCCATTGTAAAGACACATCATACATGCTTTATGCTGCTTATCTTGGGGGGGGGGTGGGGACAAGTGTGACTTTTTTTTTGCTGACTTTTCTTGTTAGATATTGGAGCTGGAAGTAAACATAATGCCCCATCTACAACTACATCACTCTCCTCTGATGCCTTTTAGAGAACATGCATTCAGCTTAATTTGTGTTCTGGGATACTAGGCCTGCAATATTGTTTTATTTGGCCATCTATCATGGACTGGTGCTTTTTCAGTTGATGTGTATTGCTGCTCTTTTCCTCTGCTCAGTGAGATGTGCAGTGTGGCCTAATCACAGATCAGAGTATTAATTTCTAGGCACACAGAAAAAGGGCTGTTGCTTGCCATGCAATATAAAAAGGTACTGAGTAGGCCTAATCAACACCTATCGATTATTTTATGTTGACCGCTTCCTTCTGGTGTGCAGTTTTCTGTTCAGCATACCTGGTATGAAATGTTTGTGTTTCCTTCTGTTGTTCTGTCACTGTGGAGACACACACATACACAGTTTATGAGAGTTTATGGGCTGCCTCATTCTAGTTCTGCCTGGTAAAAAAAAGTATAAAGGTTTGGAAATGTGTGTTACTTGTGCTTATTTTTTTATTATTATTATTTTATTTGATAAGTACTTGAATTTACCGGAATTATTTTAATTTAAGCTATTTTGTAATTCATTTTAATTTATTTTATTGTTGGATGAACTATAATTTGCCTAAAGATGATTATTTTGTATTTTTGTCTGTCTGATTGTTGCCTTGTGTTAAAAAATAAACTCAAGTAACTCAACAGTTACTCAGTACTTGAGTAGTTTTTTCACCAAGTACTTTTTTACTCTTACTCAAGTAATTATTTGGATGACTACTTTTACTTGAGTCATATTTGTTATATCTAGCCTAGCTGTAGAAGAACGGACATCTGCACAGTTTCACATTGTACATCACTCTGTCATTTAATGACATGTGCCACACGTTCTGACAACCCATTCATCCGTAAAGCAGCACACTATCGTAAACCATAACAACGTACAGTACGACGTACAGCACGACGTACCATACATAACATTTCCCCCCCTTTCCAAAACCAGGGACTGGTACCATATATAAAATGTCCATAGGGCAAGAACCTAGAGTGATACCTGTAAGAAATAAACATTAACCCTTAAACGGATGGACTCTCCAAACTAGCCAGTTCAGTCCATTAACCTGGAGGTTGACTAAGACACCTAACGGAGCCTAAGAATGAAAAGAGGTTAAGTAGTCCCCCAGATAAGCAGGGCGAGTCCGTGCCCGCATAGGCCTTTCTTCATCCGCCACCGCTTGTGGATCTGGCCCTTGGGGAGCCCACAGAGGCTGGGGCTCGGGTGGTAGTGGTGGAGGAGGTCCATCCGGTGGCGTCTCTGGCCTGCATGTCTGTTTTGTGTGCCTTTGTGTTCCTCGAGGGGCAGGGACTTTTCTGAGGCGGCTGGCGTGCCAGCGTGATCCATTGCTCATCATGAAATATGGTGGGCCCCAGTTGTCGACTGACCTGCAAGGGGTCCGACCTGAATGAGGGCATTTTGTTGCACTGCTGAGGCCGTCGGGCTCGGACCCAGTTTGACACTTGGATGATCGACAACTTCGAGCTAGTAGCAGGGGCCGAACGACACACTCACTTTCGCAAAGTGATTGTATTTTGAACAGTTCTTGCATATTTTCCCACGGGCTGGGCAGTTTGAAGCCCTTGAATTGTGAGAGCTAGCCCCACAGTTGCCACAGCTACTTCTGTTGGTTTGTCTGTGTGCCTGCTGCACGGGCATGCCGGTGTCTGTGTCCATGCAGCTATCGACGTGGGAGGGCGTGCGCAGCGCGTGATCGTTGTAGTGCGCCTGCTCGGGCTGAAGCTGCTGTGTGAGAATGGCTGGGGGCCGAGTGTATGCTGCAGAGCTGTCTGTTAGCATTGAAGAGCATTCCAACGCCGCTTCAACCTGGAGTGCTATTTTAATAGCTCCATCTAGTTGTAAATTATCCGATTCCAAAAGCAGTTTCTCCCATGTCTTTTCACATAACGTCCCCTCTATCAACTGATCCCTGATGATCTCGTCCTGAAGTGTCCCGTAGTTACAAGAGCTAGCCAAATCCCTCAGATTAGCCACGTAGCTTTGAATGGACTCACCCGGCCGTTGGTGTCTCTTCCGTAGCCGGTAGCGTCGCTCTTTCCCGGCGAAGTGGTTGGAAATGTAGACGTGCGCGTATATAATAATAATATGCCATTTAGCAGACGCTTTTATCCAAAGCGATTTACAGTCATGTGCGCATACATGTTTACGTATGGGTGGTCCCAGGGATGGAACCCACTACCCTGGCGTTACAAGCGCCATGCTCTACCAATTGAGCTACAGAGGACCACGTATAAATAGATCAATTATGCCTTTTTGATGGAAATATTGAGGTGGGATTTTGGAGATCAGTTCATAATTTACGCGCGCTCTCTGCAAATAAGGCGGGCCAGCTCGATGTCCTAGGGCACGATATGCACCCTCTTTGCGTGGATGGCACACAGTTTGGTGTCCTCAAACAGACCGACCAGGTAAGCCTCGCTGGCCTCCTGCAGGGCCATCACGGCGGAGCTCTGGAAGCGCAGGTCGGTCTTGAAGAACAGGGCGATTTTTCTCCCCAGGCGCTGGAAGGGCACGTTGCGGATGAGCAGCTCAGTGGAGCTTTGGTAACGACGGATCTCTCTGAGACACGGTGCCGGGCCTGTAACGGGGAGGCTCTCCTGCGCGCAGCCTTGGCGGCGAGCTGTATCCTGTAGGCTTTGCCACGGGTGGATTTGCGAGCGGTTTGCTTGGTTCTGGCCATGGCGCTAGCTTCCTTCTTAGACAGCCGGAGTATAGCCTCGAAATGCCCATGTGAAATGTATAAAGCCGGCAGTGGCATCTGCTGATTGGACACCATCTCCCCACCACCCCGTTTGGCCCGTTACGGAGGCCTCCTCTGTCGGCTATCGGAAGGGATGCTTTGCTTCTCTCTTTTTTTGACCGCGCACCCAAAACAGTACACTGCGCACCCAAAACAATACACTGCGCGCCCATAAAACACACTGTACGCCAAAAAACAATACACTTTGCGTGGGCCCGCAATAATACACTGCGAGCCCAAAACAATAGATCACTGCTGGCCTTTACACGCAATAATAGTCGCCATAGTCAAGAGTGAAATCTTGTGTTATAATTTAATGCTAGCCTGCTATGGCAAACGAGGCCAATAGTAAACTGCGCGGATGCAACTGCACACTGCGCGCAGGCAAAAGCACAATGTGCGCGCAAAAGTACACTGCCGGCCCTTTATGCGCAATAATAGTCGCTGAAGTCAAGAGTGAAATCTTGTGTTATAATTTAATGCTAGCCTGCTATGGCAAACGAGGCCAATAGTACACTGCGCGGATGCAACTGCACACTGCGCGCAGGCAAAAGCACAATGTGCGCGCAAAAGTACACTGCCGGCCCTTTATGCGCAATAATAGTCGCTGAAGTCAAGAGTGAAATCTTATGTTCTAATCTAATGCCAGCCTGCTATGGCGAACGATGCCAATAATCCACAGCGCGCAGGCATTAGGACACTGCCGCGCGATAATATTCGCCAAAGTCAAGAGTAAAATCTTTTGTTCTAATCACCACATGTTCAGTAATGGCATTTCCCCCCTTTATTCAAATTACAACCTCTCACTTTCAGTTATTTGAAATGAAATAATCTCTCAAATATCACTATATCTAAAACAAGCCATAGAAAGTTGGTTGCAATTTCAATTAAATCATCCAGAAACGACAGAACAAACTCAAATACACTAATAGGAGAAAATATATATTTATTGATATTGTATGTTTTATAGCCTTACTTGTTGGTATCTCAGACGACCAGAACCTTAATAATAATCACCATACTTACTTCACATAGCACGGACATATAGTAGACTACTGACACTCACTCCTATGGAATGGGTATGGGGACTGGACACGCCGGGACCCAGACCCTACTGTTGTCGATCACACATATTAATATCTTGTTCAGGGTGCTATCAGAGTTATCGGAAATACCTAGTTCCGACTGGGAAGTTTCACTTGAATGACCCTCCAAGTAGGAATTACAAGTGAGAAATAGTGAAAATGTTGTTGCCAAAAGTGCACCAGTATCCCAAAGTGTTAATCGAAATCAAGCATAGAAAACAGCGTTAGCATTAATAAAACAATTTTTCCCACGAATTAAGTTGCACGTAAATGTGTGTATTTTCTCACAAATGATATTCAGAAAATCTCAAACAGTACATAGGCATACAACTACAATGTTTGAAACATTATTAAATAAAGACAACATTTCTGTATATTCATAACGTTTAATTAGCCATAATAAAGAAAATAAAGAAAAATAGGCTATCCGTTTATGGTTGTTGTGTGTTAAATTGCTGTCTTTTCGCACGAATTAAGTAGCACATAAATTCGTGTCTTTTCACACAGAAACGCACGAAATCTGATGAAATACATTATGCTACCTGTGGTTTTCTCGAGCACGGTTATATGTCAGACATTTAAACGGCGACGGATAGCGGAAAGCAAACCCCGTATTGAGTCGTTACTGTCATCGATTGGTAAACATAATCCTTAACGTAAATATCCCAGGTTCGTACACAACGATTTTCCTTACATGTTGACTTTGCGCGCAGCCTTGGCGGCGAGCTGCATCCTGTAGGCTTTGCCACGGGTGGATTTGCGAGCGGTTTGCTTGGTTCTGATTTAAGTGTTTTTATTAAAAACGTACAAAAACCATACATCATAAATCATTCAATTTCAATACAATACAATATTTGCATCACGCCACACCATTCTCACACCAGTATCCTCTCACCCTCCTCTTTCCACCACCCCATCACTATTAACCAACCAACAACCCCATCATAATAAGAAAAAACTACACTATGCCATTTAGCAGACGCTGTACTTACCGTCATGCTTGCACACATTTTACATATGGGTAGCTTCGGGTTCCGAACCCACTACAAACGCCATGCTCTACCCCACTGAGCCACCTAGGACTACGAGAAAATAAACATAGAAATCACATCATGTATACCGGCTAAGCCACATAGGACTACGTGAAAATAAACATAGAAATCACATCATGTATACCGGCCACGCCACATAGGACTATGAGAAACCAAACAAAAATCAAACTATAACACTAGATACAACTCAGGGGAGCACCTTCCCTCCCCTTTTTACCCAGCCACAAAAAACACACCCTCCTCCCTATCCCTCTATACTAAACCTAAACCCCCCCTCTACACTAATCCTAAACCCCCCTTCCACCTCTCCTGAGCAGCATGCTTCCCCCACTTCTTCTCCTCTCCCTTCATCCTCCCCCTCAAATTACTCTCCACCCTCCTCACTATCCCCTCCAAACCCCCTTCTCCCCCTGTCCTTTCCAATTTCTGCCTAGCCTCCCACAAACCCTGTTTAAAGAGGCTTATGAGAAGCCAGAGCAGAAACCTGTCCCTAACCGTCCCCCTCGCTCTCCCTACCCCTCTCTCTACCCTAGCCCATGTAACCACAAAATCCCCTCTCACCCTGCCTATCAGACCCTGTGCCCTAGCCCACACTACCCCGGCGAAAGCACAGTCCCAAAAAACATGGCGCACCGTCTCCTCCCCGCCACAAGTTGGCCTTGGGCAGGTGGGGGATCGAGTCAAGCCACGCCCGTACAAGATGGAACGTACGGGCAAGCCCTTATGGAGGCTCAACCAATTCAGGTCCTTGAGCCTGTTATCCAGACCTCGCACCTGCACTCCTTCCCAAACCACAGCCGGGATACCCAATACCGGCCCGGGACACCCTCCCCGTCTCACCTCCTCGTACAGGTGCCTGTGATCTAAACCTACTCGGGCTACTTCAACCTCGGGGTGACCACGCAGCCACTTGGCCGCATAGCCAAAGTGCCACGGCAGCTGTTCCGCCCGAGGACCCGTGTTAGTCCACACCATTACGCTTCTCGCCTGATAAGAGAAGAACACCCGCAGGAGGTAACCAGACGGGTGTATTACCGGATGAGCCAGCTCAGTCAACAAATATGAAACAAAAATTGAATCCAGCTT
Organism: Coregonus lavaretus; assembly: GCF_964263955.1. Classification (NCBI taxonomy): domain Eukaryota; kingdom Metazoa; phylum Chordata; class Actinopteri; order Salmoniformes; family Salmonidae; genus Coregonus; species Coregonus lavaretus. The sequence goes on from NW_028165729.1 coordinate 27,332, forward strand.
GAGGGGGAAATGTGGTACCCCCCTACCTCCCTCCCCGATGGGACAGAGCATGCGTACCCTCGCGACATACTCTTGCCTGCCACCCCACATGAACTGGAACACCAGCCTCACTAGAGGCACTCTCAGACTCTCTGGCAATGGGTAGACGTATGCCATATACAATAGTGATACAAAAACAATATACAAAACAAAAACAATAAACAACGAAAGCGTGACCTCCAGTGTACAACACGAACACACACGAACAAAATCCCACAACCCGAAAGAAAAACAGATAGATTAAATATGGCTCCCAATCAGAGACAAACAGCCGACAGCTGACACTCGTTTGCCTCTGATTGGGAGTCACACCGGCAAACATAGAAAATAAACCACCTAGAACACCCACCAGAGAAACAGAAAACATAGAATGAACACACCCTGGCTCAACATATTGAGTCCCCGAGCCAGGGTGTGACACTAGCCCTCCACATCCCCACCTTCCTCTGCACCACTGCGATGCATCTGTTCCAGTTCAGCGTCGCTGAGCCAGAGGTCTCAAAAAGGACCCCGAGAATCTTCAGGGCCCCACTACAGAGAGATAACCCCCCAGGCACATCCGTCCTCCCACGCCATCTTCCGAAATACTTAACGGATGACTTAGCGTGATTGAGGACCGCTCCCGACGCTCGGGTGAATTCCCCTATGATGGCAAGGGACCTAGTCAGGCACGAGTCCTTGCATAGCAACAAGGAAGTGTCGTCTGCGTACTGGGTCATCTTAACATGCAGCCCACCGCTTCCAGGGATAAGCATGCCCTCCACCCCTGTGTCTGCCCTAATGGCAGCCCCCAGAGGCTCCATGTACAGAACGAAGAGGAGTGCCGAGAGCGGGCACCCCTGCCTGACCCCAGACTCAAGGTCAAAAACGTCACCCATGTGACCGTTTACGTTCACCCGGCACCCTGCTCCGACATATAAAGCACGGATCCACCCTATATACTTCTCCCCAAAACCTAATCTGCCTAACACCCTGAAAAGAAAATATCTATTCACTCGATCAAAGGCTTTAGCCTGGTCGAGTGCTGCTACCATTAGCGGCAGCCCTCTATCCTCTGCCCAAGCAATGGAGTCCCTGATCAAACTCAGGTTCCACCTAATAGAGCGTCCCTCTATCCCACACGTCTGATCCTCATGGACGACGTAGGGAAGGGCTGTGCGCAACCGGTCCGCTAGAACCTTCGCAAGTAGCTTGTAGTCTACGCACAGCATGGTCAACGGCCGCCAGTTGCCGAGATCTGTGGCGTCCCCCTTCTTGTACAGAAGTGACAGCACACCTACGGCCATCGATCCCCCCGGGACCCCTGTCTCGAGGATGGCCTTCAAGACTTCGAGGACTACTGGCCCAAGTATACCCCAAAACTTGAGGTAAAACTCAGCCGGCAGCCCATCCATCCCGGGCACCTTCCCTTTTCCCATCCTCCTGAGGGCGCTCTCAACCTCTTCTAGGGAGATCTCAGCCTCCATTGCTTTTCTAATGTCCTCCGGCACTTGCCGGGACAGGTGTTCTAAAAACACATTGCCCTGCTCTACATCTACTGCCCTCTCTTGAAAGAAACCTCGGAAATGCTCCGTGGTCACCTTGACCATTTCCTCCGTCTCTCTCACTACTCTACCGCTTTCTTCCCTAACCCCATACATTACCTTCCTACTCTGCCTTTCCCTTACTGATTTAAAGAACACGGCCGAACATGTTTCGTCGTGTTCTATAAAACCACTACGCGCCCGCATCAAGAAAGCGCGAGCCTTCCGCTCATGCACCTCCCTTAGCTGCGCCTTTAGGGCAGCGGATCTCTCCCAGTCTGCCGACCCGCCGAGGTTGCCTGCCTCAAGCTCGAGTTCTAGCAGCCTCTGGATATGATCCACCTCCCTCCTTTCCTCCCTCTTTTTCCTCTTCCACTGTCCTATTATAAAAACCCTCATCCTCACCTTCACTATTTCCCACCACTCTAACACCCCCTCACACATGGACCGGAGGCCTTCAAGCCCCCTAAAAAAATCTACAAAAGCGTTGACGAAAGCCTGCCCATCCAGCACCTCCCGTTCTAACTTCCAGTACCCCCTACCGAAGAGACAGACTGGTGCCCCCACCTGCAGGAGCACCCCGTCATGGTCCGAAAAGAACACAGGCAACAAGCGCCCAGACAACTGACCCAGAGACATAGATAGGAAAATATAGTCGAGCCTCCGCTCGACCCCCCTAGAGTTGCGCCATGTTGGCCATGCCATCGCCGGAACAGTGTGCAGGCCCCCATCCACCAGACCGTGGCTTGCCATTAGTCCGGCGACGGCTCCTGCACTACTATCCCCCCCCCTCCCTATATCTACATTGAAATCCCCCCCTATCACCAAGTGTCTATTTGTAGCACACAGCGGCTCCAGGCAGTCCACCATCTCCCTCCTGCCCGTTGCCAACTGTGGCCCGTACACCACAATAACCCTGTATCTACTCTCTCTTATCGTGACATCCGCTCCCAGTACCCTACCCTGCATACCCACAAAAGTGCCCTCCACCTTCACCTCCCTATTCCCACACAGAATCCCCACCCCTGATGAATGCACCCCCCCTATGCCCCACACCGACTCCCCCTTGTCCCACTCCCTCCTAAACCTTAAAACATCCCCACTATCCCTTAGGTGAACCTCCTGTATAAAACAAACATCAAAACCCACCCCCTCTAAATACCCCAAAACCGCCCTTCTCTTAACCCCCTCCCTTATTCCCCTCACATTTACCGTAACAAAAATAACCCCTGCCATAATACATATTACACATCACGCAATAATATTCCCCCAAACTAAAAAACCAAAACAGGAGGCTCACCTGATGCTCCCCTGCTCCATCTCCTCCAGCGGTGCCTTCGACCCCCCTTCAGGTGTCGTCCCCCCACTCTCCTCCATCTCCCCAGCCCAGGATGCCGGAATGGTGTTTGGCTCCCGGGTTTCCTGATCCCTGGGCTCACCACCATCCTCCTCCATCCCATCAACCCAGAAAACGGTTGGAAAAAGAACCGGGGATCCAGCGTCCTCTGCCCCCCCCTGCCACCCCCCAGTGGGTGCCCCCGGCAGTTGTGCATTGGGAGAGGTCAGCGCCGTGGGAGCTTCTTCCCCACCTCCCCCCTTCTCTCCCATTACTCGCTTTGCCTCCCCCTCTTCCCCCCCGCCCATCTCCCTCTTCCTATCCCCAGACCTCCCCCTCCTCTTCCCTCTCTTCTTCGTAAGAACCGACAGCGGGGAAACCATAACCCCCCTAACCCCCAGCTCCTCCCTCACCTCCCTCAGCTCCTCCTCCCCTTCTCTCGCTCTCTCCCTACTCCCCCCCTCCGGCATCGCCCCTCTCCCCTTCTCCTCTCCTTCCAGGGCTGTGGCCGGCACCTCACCGACCTCCTCTCGCTGCTCCGTCTCTGGCACCTCCTCTCCCACTCTCCCCTCTGTCTCCGTCTCCGTCGCCGTTCCCGCCTCTCCTTCCTGTCCTTTTCCTGCCGTCCTCTGCCCGTCCTCCTCTCTTCCCGCTGCTTTTCCTGGCACCTCCTCTGTTGCAGCCGGACTTCCCTCTGGCCCTTGGCTCGGGTCTGGAACTCCCTCTCCACTTCCTCCCCCATCCCCCTCTCCTGCACCTGCTCCCCCCCCTGCAGCCGCTGCATACGACTTGTGGCGAGCCGTGCAGTCCCTCCACAGATGTGCTGATGATCCACACCCGTGGCATTTCTTTGGCTCACCACAGTCTTTCGCCTCGTGCGCCCCTGACCCACACACCCTGCACTTCCTCCCTCCACATGAGGCGAAATTATGTCCGTACGTCATGCAGCGTCTGCAGAACGGAGGCTGACGGGCATAAAATATTGTCCCCCTATCAGCCCCCAGGGAAAAATTGCTGGAGGATGAAGGTACCCCCCCAGGCCCCCTGGGTCTTCCTTCAACAAGGCCTGGAAACTCCTCCTCCCGTTCCAGAACCCGAGCGTGTCCTTGAGGAGCCTTGCTGAGGAGACATTGTCCATGTACCTCCCCAGAAAGGCCCTCACCTCCTCCTCCTTAACATGCGGGTTGTACATGTTAACAGTCACCACTCTGAAGCCGTTTCTCGCCAGGCTCGCCACTTCATAGTGGCACATGGGTCTAGCCTTCTCCACCACCTTCACCCTTCCCATGACCTCGTCATGCTTCCCCTCCGTGTGGAGCACGACATCATATGCCCCTTCCAGGGGATTCGCCTGGAGGCACAACACGTCCTTTACCTCCAGCTTCAGGACCCCCATGAGTATGGTACTCCCGAACGTCTCCCTTCCAAAGGGCTCCATCTCCTTTTCCCTCCATGCGAACCTTATCGCGTTGGCAATACCCATCCTGGGAATCGCCCGATACTTTTTCGACTCCGCCATCTCCGCAAGGAGAATAGCGTTTGCACTTCTGCCCCGACTCTCTTATTTAAACTTGGCAAGTTCCAACCATCTCCCCACCACCCCGATTGGCCCGTTACGGAGGCCTCCTCTGTCGGCTATCGGAAGGGATGCTTTGCTTCTCTTTTTTTTTGACCGCGCACCCAAAACAGTACACTGCGCACCCAAAACAATACACTGCGCGCCCATAAAACACACTGTACGCCAAAAAACAATACACTTTGCGTGCGCCCGCAATAATACACTGCGCGCCCAAAACAATAGATCACTGCTGGCCTTTACACGCAATAATAGTCGCCATAGTCAAGAGTGAAATCTTGTGTTATAATTTAATGCTAGCCTGCTATGGCAAAGGAGGCCAATAGTACACTGCGCAGATGCAACTGCACACTGCGCGCAGGCAAAAGCACAATGTGCGCGCAAAAGTACACTGCCGGCCCTTTATGCGCAATAATAGTCGCTGAAGTCAAGAGTGAAATCTTGAAAAAATCTCGTGGAGAATTTTCCACGAGAATGTGAAGTTGGCATAATACAGCATTCAAGTGCTAGTCGGTACCAAGAAACGGACATTTCTGACTTGCTAACTGGTTGAACGCTTTACAATAGCCTAAGTATATAATATGATTGACATACCCACAATAGAAAGGCCTTGGAAGTGCCATAAGTGAAAGCCGACATATTTCATTATTTTTACATTAACCTCTTTAACATGTATTAAATGAATAATGAAGAAAATTGTGTAATTTAGACTCTACGAAATATGAAATGCATTATGAAGAAAATCGTGTACTGTTGCCTACACGGAAAAGGGGGCTTTCTGACCAAAAGTGCACCAGTATCCCAAAGTATTAATCGAAATCAAGCATAGAAAACAGCGTTAGCATTAATAAAACAATTTTTCCCACGAATTAAGTTGCACGTAAATGTGTGTATTTTCTCACAAATGATGTTCAGAAAATCTCAAACAGTACATAGGCATACAACTACAATGTTTGAAACATTATTAAATAAAGACAACATTTCTGTATATTCATAACGTTTAATTAGCCATAATAAAGAAAATAAAGAAAAATAGGCTATCCGTTTATGGTTGTTGTGTGTTAAATTGCTGTCTTTTCGCACGAATTAAGTAGCACATAAATTCGTGTCTTTTCACACAGAAACGCACGAAATCTGATGAAATACATTATGCTACCTGTGGTTTTCTCGAGCACGGTTATATGTCAGACATTTAAACGGCGACGGATAGCGGAAAGCAAACCCCGTATTGAGTCAATACTGTCATCGATTGGTAAACATAATCCTTAACGTAAATATCCCAGGTTCGTACACAACGATTTTCCTTACATGTTGACTTTGCGCGCAGCCTTGGCGGCGAGCTGCATCCTGTAGGCTTTGCCACGGGTGGATTTGCGAGCGGTTTGCTTGGTTCTGGCCATGGCGCTAGCTTCCTTCTTAGACAGTCGGAGTATAGCCTCGAAATGCCCATGTGAAATGTATAAAGCCGGCAGTGGCATCTGCTGATTGGACACCATCTCCCCACCACCCCGATTGGCCCGTTATGGAGGCCTCCCCTGTCGGCTATCGGAAGGGATGCTTTGCTTCTCTTTTTTTTTGACCGCGCACCCAAAACAGTACACTGCGCACCCAAAACAATACACTGCGCGCCCATAAAACACACTGTACGCCAAAAAACAATACACTTTGCGTGCGCCCGCAATAATACACTGCGCGCCCAAAACAATAGATCACTGCTGGCCTTTACACGCAATAATAGTCGCCATAGTCAAGAGTGAAATCTTGTGTTATAATTTAATGCTAGCCTGCTATGGCAAACGAGGCCAATAGTACACTGCGCGGATGCAACTGCACACTGCGCGCAGGCAAAAGCACAATGTGCGCGCAAAAGTACACTGCCGGCCCTTTATGCGCAATAATAGTCGCTGAAGTCAAGAGTGAAATCTTGTGTTATAATTTAATGCTAGCCTGCTATGGCAAACGTGGCCGATAGTCCACTGCGCGCAGGCATTAGGACACTGCCGCGCGATAATATTCGCCAAAGTCAAGAGTGAAATATTTTGTTCTAATCACCACATGTTCAGTAATGGCATTTCCCCCCTTTATTCAAATTACAACCTCTCACTTTCAGTTATTTGAAATGAAATAATCTCTCAAATATCACTATATCTAAAACAAGCCATAGAAAGTTGGTTACAATTTCAATTAAATCATCCAGAAACGACAGAACAAACTCAAATACACTAATAGGAGAAAATATATATTTATTGATATTGTATGTTGTATAGCCTTACTTGTTGGTATCTCAGACGACCAGAACCTTAATAATAATCACCATACTTACTTCACATAGCACGGACATATAGTAGACTACTGACACTCACTCCTATGGAATGGGTATGGGGACTGGACACGCCGGGACCCAGACCCTACTGTTGTCGATCACACATATTAATGTCGTGTTCAGGGTGCTATCAGAGTTATCGGAAATACCTAGTTCCGACTGGGAAGTTTCACTTGAATGACCCTCCAAGTAGGAATTACAAGTGAGAAATAGTGAAAATGTTGTTGCCAATCTTATTGGTTTAAGAATTGTTCCGACTTCAAAACCACTTGAACACAATCATGTGGGAGTTACAACTTCCCATTTTCCACGAGAATGTGAAGTTGGCATAATACAGCATTCAAGTGCTAGTCGGTACTAGGAAACTGACATTTCTGACTTGCTAACTGGTTGAACGCGTTACAATAGCCTAAGTATATAATATGATTGACATAACCACAATAGAAAGGCCTTGGAAGTGCCATAAGTGAAAGCCGACATATTTCATTATTTTTACATTAACCTCTTTAACATGTATTAAATGAATAATGAAGAAAATTGTGTAATTTAGACTACGAAATATGAAATGCATTATGAAGAAAATCGTGTACTGTTGCATACACGGAAAAGGGGCCTTTCTGACCAAAAGTGCACCAGTATCCCAAAGTATTAATCGAAATCAAGCATAGAAAACAGCGTTAACATTAATAAGGGTGGCAGGTAGGTTAGTGGGTAAGAGCGTTGTGCCAGTAACCGAAAGGTCGCTGGTTCTAGTCCCCGGGCCGACTAGGTGAAAAATCTGTCGATGTGCCCTTAAGCAAGGCACTTAACCCTAAATGCTCCTGTAAGTCGCTCTGGATAAGAGCATCTGCTAAATGACTAAAATGTAATAAAACAATTTTTCCCAAGTAAATGTGTGTATTTTCTCACAAATTATGTTCAGAAAATCTCAAACAGTACATAGGCATACAACTACAATGTTTGAAACATTATTAAATAAAGACAACATTTCTGTATATTCACAACTATAATAAAGAAAAATAGGCTATCCGTTTATGGTTGTTGTGTGTAGCTTACTGGTTAAATTGGTGTCTTTTCGTACGAATTAAGTAGCACATAAATGTGTGTCTTTTCACACAGAAACGCACGAAATCTGCTGAAATACATTACGCTACCTGTGGCTTTCTCGAGCACGGTTATATGTCAGACATTTGAACGGCTACGGATAGCGGAAAGCAAACCCCGTATTGAGTCAATACTTTAATCTATTGGTAAACATAATCCTTAACGTAAATATCCCAGGTTAGTACACAACGATTTTCCTTGCATGTTTTGCTAGGTCCTGCAGGACATCACCCCCTTCATCTTCCTGGAATAAAAAAATCACACACAAACACAGACATTCTTTCAATGTTGGGAACACATTTTACATGAACATTTAAATCAAGATGGATTACGAGATGCCCAGGCTGATGCGCAAAGGCAACTATGCCGAGCGTGTGGGCGCTGTCGCACCAGTCTACCTGGCTGCCGTGCTCGAGTGCCTGACTGCTGAGATCCTGGAGTTGGCCGGAGACATTGCCCGTGCAAACAAGAAGCCTCACATTACACTGATTAACTCTATAGTATTATCCCAGTTTACGGTCTTGCCTACACCTAGCGAACAGTTTTTTAATTGATATGAAAAATAAATATTCCATTTGATTTGGAACAGCAAGCCAGACAAAATTAAACGGGCCTATTTCTAAAATGAATATCAATAGAGAGGACAGAATTGATTAAATATTTTAAGCTTGGACCTACCACTAAAAGCTTCAGTCATACAAAAGTTATACTTAAATCCGAACTGGTTCTCTAGAAATGTGTAAGACTGTCTCACCACGTTCAATAAATGGCATTTCCCCCCTTTATTCAGATTACAACCTCTCACTTTCAGTTATTTGAAATGAAATCAATTCTCAAATATCACTATATCTAAAACAAGCCATATAAAGTTGGATGCAATTTCAATTTAATCATCCAGAAACGACAGAACAAACTCAAATACACTAATAGAAAAATACATATGTCTTGATATTGTATAGCCTACTTGTTGGTATCTCAGACGACCAGAACCTTAATAATAATTACCATACTTACTTCACAAACAATAATTATACTAGCTGCCTGCACATAGCACAGACATATCACTGTAAACCCGAATAAGTAAGCAGAACTTTAAGAAAGTGAGGCAATCCGTTGCCACTGTTTTTTTGAGTTCATAAACTCAAACATTTGAGTATATCATTGCTTATATATTTGGAGTTCATGTTAAATGTAATTTTTAATTATAATTAAATGTACTGATTAAGCCAACTCAAACATTTTCAGTTTATGCTACTCAGAATATTTATTCATCTTTCTCATTGCAATATCTCAAGAGAACTTAATAATATCAAGCATGAAAATGAAACATAAATATCCTGAGTTAACTTAACATTTATTCGTTTTTTCAATCAATCTTCTGATTACCCATAACTCAAAAGCATAGACTTGTTACAACTCAAAATCATTTACCACCAAACTTAAAATATTTGTGGCAACTGATTGCCTTAAAAATAATAAGTACTCTTGACTTAAAGGTCAAACAAAAAAACATCATCTATTCAGATGTTTAGTATAAACTTTTCTTGCCCAGTCTTTTAGCAAAACAATATGAAATAAAAAAACATTAATAAAAAATAACAATTAACAAGTCTACTTCTGGGCATTTTGTTTATACTTTAAGATGAACTATGTAATAGTAGAACATATTCAAACTCAGAAAAGCTAAAATTACATTAAGAAAATATCATTATATCACAAATAGCTTATAAACTGTTAATACAACATTACCAGGAGGGCATCAGCAAGTCTTGGGTGGTGACCAAACATTTGTTTAGAAATATTATTTGCCCACACCTGTGCCTTTTAGCACAAAATGAAACAATCTATTTAATAATAATAGTAATATAACAATAATAGTAATAGAAATAATTAAGAATTAAAAAGAGAATTACATTTACATTTACATTTTACATTTTAGTCATTTAGCAGACGCTCTTATCCAGAGCGACTTACAGGAGCAATTAGGGTTAAGAGCCTTGCTCAAGGGCACATTTACATCATTTAGCAGACGCTCTAGTCCAGAGCGACTCACAAATTGATGCATTCACCCTATAGCCAGTGGGATAACCACTTTACAAATATTTTTTTTTTTTTTTGGGGGGGGGGGGGGGGGGTAGAAGGATTACTTTATCCATTAAATAAACAATTACAAAGCCACGCTTTTGGCCATCTGGTTGTAAACTTGCAGTGCAGCAATGTATAAACAAATTGCTTGTAAATTCTTCACAACTAAAACTGCTAAAATTTCAAAACAGTACATTAACATGTACAAAGGCAGTGTTTAGCCTTCCTTTGGCTATCTGGTTCAAATCTAGCAACTTCAGGGTGCACTGTATAGTTTTAGAAAATTAATTCAATTCGAAAAGCAAAATTAACAATATTAATAAGACAATAAAAAGTATTTAACCATTTCCATAACTGAATAAAAATCCCATCCTCAGAAGAAAATAAAGTCCCTATAACACTGTTTCCAACTAGAAAGGTGGCTACTTTAAAGTAAAGTAGCCTGAAACTTTGAGGACAGTTTATTTATTTATGAAAATGTATCAATGAAGAGCTTTCCTTTCTGATAAAAATGTACTTCCCAAAGCTATATAGTACACCTTTTAAAAACAAAATGCCATAGTGTATAAATATGGAGGATATATTTATTCATAATTCAAATTGAAAGTCCAAAGAGAAAAAGAAGCAAGATCAAATTAATAGTATTATTTTACTACGCTACTAGGAAAAATCATGCCATAATTAAATGTATGATGTAAAAGCTTAAAATGGAAATACTTCAATTAAAATCTAAAATATAATTGTTTTATTTAAGCCTTTCCCCTTTATAATTTTCAATTCGACATTTTATCTTTTGAATTTTACGTTTTACATTTGACATTGACATTTTCAGATTCACCTTTTACATTTTGATTTAAGCTTTTCATTTAGAAGTGACAGGTGTCAATTTAAATGAGGAGGCATGGCCCAACTGCTGGTGGGAGGGTCTGAAACGACTTCCAGCTGACAGTTGAAGCTTTGCATTTTAAATTTGACTTTTTAAATTTAATTATGGCATGATTTTTCCTAGTAGTGTAGTAAAATAATAATATTTTTAATTTGATCTCGCTTCGTTTTCCCTTTGGCCTTTCAATTTGAATTATGAATAAAAATATCCTCCATATATAAACACTTAATTCAACCCTGAATTTCAGTTTAACAACAATTAAATGTACATTAAAACGTACAAAGACACTGTGTACTTTGTGCCATTTGGCTGAAAACCCGTTGAGTAGAGCAGCAACTTTAACATAAACAGTTGAACAGTATTCAACATGGACCTGACATGACATATTCTCATTATGGACTATGCTCTAACAGAGTGAGCCATCAGAATCCACCACTCCTTTTTGGATCTTCAGTTACACATACAACATCAGCTCATTTTTAAGATTCTGCAGCTTGGGTGACAGTTTAGAGTCATCAAGACCAAGTAAGATTTTCTGTGTGAACTCAAAAGTGTTTGTCAGTCCCTTGGGATAGCTGAGATGTAGTGCATAAATCAGGCCGAACATTACCAGGAAGGCATCAGCAAGCCTGGGGAGATTGACAACCACATCACCCTCTAGGACGACAGAGACTCTCACTGGGTGGTAGTGAACTGGGCTTGTGGCATCATCACTGACTGTTGTAAGGAGGACCACTGATGCATCCCACAGGTCTGGCTCATCCATATCATCCTTTAAAAAATGAAAGGGAGAACATATACTAATCACATTTACTGAAACTATGGCTGTGGCAATTTTGATTACAGTTGGATGTAGGGGTGGAACAGTACATGTATTTGTATTGAACCGAAATGGTACGGGCGTCTCGGTACGGTACATGAATTTACACGGAGAATACACAGTATAAAAATAAATCAAACTTGAGTGCAAATTAATTAATGTAATGCGGAACTACTGTTAGACAAGCGGTTCTTTAGGGACACCTAATCTGTAGCCCTGCCCTTAGCTCTGAAGCTCCCGAGCCCCGCCTACATGTCGAGTCAGTCAGTCCAGTCCAAATGAAGAGTCCACATGAAGCGAACTAGTCCCTTCCAAATACAACCAAACACGGACGTAGCTGTATCCCTTCTCGCCTCGACCACAAATGGCCTCCAGGCCCGTTTGATTCGCTGTTTGCTCCGGTATTAGCTGTTAGCTCCGCCGTTAGCTTCGCCGTTAGCGTGTGAAGCTAACACCAAAACTCACATCATCCCTTGTCACCTGCAGCTGGCCTTCCGTAACGACGAGGACCCAACATCCGGGCGGTGCTACTCCCCAAGAAGACCGAGAATGCCGTCAAAGCCAAGTAAATTCGCTACTGCGGCTTCAACTTGACTACTCAACCCCCAAAGGCTATTTTAAGTGCCAACCAATTGAGTGGGTGTATACACAAAGAACCAGACACCTGGATAGTTCCCGTTGAGGTTCCCCCCGGAAGAGAAATGGTTTCTGACTGCAACAGTGAGTCCTACAACATCTTAATTATATCAACCCCCTCTCCACTAAGCACCCCAGTTATTTTAGGGACACATATCACTTCTTAGAAAATATCAAACACATAGCTGTTCCCTCCCAAACATATACACATATATACAGTATCTCACAAAAGTGAGTACACCCCTCACATTTTTGTAAATATTTGAGTAATTTTTTATTATTTATTTTTTTATTTTTTATTTCACCTTTATTTAACCAGGGAAGCCAGTTGAGAACAGGTTCTCATTTACAACTGCGACCTGGCCAAGATAAAGCAAAGTAGTGCAATAAAAACAACACAGAGTTACATATGGGGTAAAAAAAACATAAAGTCAGAAATACAACAGAAAATATATATACAGTGTGTGCAAATGTAGCAAGTTATGGAGGTAAGGCAATAAATAGGCTATAGTGCAGAATAATTACAATAGTATTAACACTGGAATGCTAGATGTGCAAGAGATTATGTGCAAATAGAGATACTGGGGTGAAAAAGAGCAAAATAAATAACAATATAGGGATGAGGTAGTTGGGTGGGCTAATTTCAGATGGGCTGTGTACAGGTGCAGTGATCGGTAAGGTGCTCTGACAACTGATGCTTAAAGTTATTGAGGGAGATAAGAGTCTCCAGCTTCAGAGATTTTTGCAATTCGTTCCAGTCATTGGCAGCAGAGAACTGGAAGGAATGGCGGCCAAAGGAGGTGTTGGCTTTGGGAATGACCAGTGAGATATACCTGCTGGAGCGCAGACTACGGGTGGGTGCTGCTATGGTGACCAATGAGCTAAGATAAGGCGGGGATTTGCCTAGCAGTGATTTATAGATGGCCTGGAGCCAGTGGGTTTGACGACGAACATGTAGTGAGGACCAGCCAACAAGAGCGTACAGGTCACAGTGGTGGGTAGTGTATGGGGCTTTGGAGACAAAACGGATGGCACTGTGATAGACTACATCCAATTTGCTGAGTAGAGTGTTGGAGGCTATTTTGTAAATGACATCGCCGAAGTCAAGGATCGGTAGGATAGTCAGTTTTACGAGGGCATGTTTGGCAGCATGAGTGAAGGAGGCTTTGTTACGAAATAGGAAGCCGATTCTAGATTTAACTTTGGATTGGAGATTCTTTATGTGAGTCTGGAAGTTGAGTTTACAGTCTAACCAGACACCTAGATATTTGTAGTTGTCCACATACTCTAGGTCAGACCCGTCGAGAGTGGTGATTCTAGTCGGGTGGGCGGGTGCTAGCAGCGTTCGATTGAAAAGCATGCATTTAGTTTTACTAGTGTTTAAGAGCAGTTGAAGGCTACTGAAGGATTGTTGTATGGCATTGAAGCTCGTTTGGAGGTTTGTTAACACAGTGTCCAATGAAGGGCCAGATGTATACAAAATGGTGTCGTCTGCGTAGAGGTGGATCTTTGAGTCACCAGCAGCAAGAGCGACATCATTGATATACACGGAGAAAAGTGTCGGCCCAAGAATTGAAGCCTGTGGCACCCCCATAGAGACTGCCATAGGTCCAGACAACAAGCCCTCCAATTTGACACACTGAACTCTATCTGAGAAGTAGTTGGTGAACCAGGCGAGGCAGTCATTTGAGAAACCAAGGCTATTTAGTCTGCCAATAAGAATGCGGTGGTTGACAGAGTCGAAAGCCTTGGCCAGGTCGATGAAGACGGCTGCACAGTACTGTCTATTATCAATCGCGGTTATAATATCGTTTAGGACCTTGAGCGTGGCTGAAGTGCACCCGTGACCAGCTCGGAAACCGGATTGCATAGCGGAGAAGGTACGGTGGTATTCGAAATGGTCGATGATCTGTTTGTTAACTTGGCTTTCGAATACTTTCGAAAGGCAGGGCAGGATGGATATAGGTCTGTAGCAGTTTGGAGTATATCTTTTCATGTGACAACACTGAAGAAATGACACTTTGCTACATTGTAGAGTAGTGAATGTACAGCTTGAATAACAGTGTACATTTGCTATCCCCTCAAAATAACTCAACACACAGCCATTAATGTCTAAACCGCTGGCAACAAAAGTGAGTACACCCCTAAGTGAAAATGTTCACTCGTTAGTGTTACAAGGTCTCAGGTGTGAATGGGGAGCAGGTGTGTTAAAATTTGGTGTCATCGCTCTCACACTCCCTCATACTGGTCACTGGAAGTTCAACATGGCACCTCATGGCAAAGAACTCTGAGGATCTGAAAAAAATAATTGTTGCTCTACATAAAGATGGCCTGGGCTATAAGAAGATTGCCAAGACCCTGAAACTGAGCTGCAGCACGGTGGCCAAGACCATACAGCGGTTTAACAGGACAGGTTCCACTCAGAACAGGCCTCACCATGGTCGACCAAAGAAGTTGAGTGAACGTTCTCAGCGTCATATCCAGAGGTTGTCTTTGGGAAATAGACGTATGAGTGCTGCCAGCATTGCTGCAGCGGTTGAAGGGGTCGGGGGTCAGCCTGTCAGTGCTCAGACCATACACTGCACCAAATTGGTCTGCATGGCTGTCGTCCCAGAAGGAAGCCTCTTCTAAAGATGATGCACAAGAAAGACCGCAAACAGTTTGCTGAAGAGAAGCAGACTAAGGACATGGATTACTGGAACCATGTCCTGTGGTCTGATGAGACCAAGATAAACTTATTTGGTTCAGATAGTGTCAAGCGTGTGGCGGCAACCAGGTGAGGAGTACAAAGACAAGTGTCTTGCCTACAGTCAAACATGGTGGTGGGAGTGTCATGGTCTGGGGCTGCATGAGTGCTGTCGGCACTGGGGAGCTACAGTTCATTGAGGGAACCATTACTGCCAACATGTACTGTGACATACTGAAGCAGAGCATGATCCCCTCCCTTCGGAGACTGAGCCGCAGGGCAGTATTCCAACATGATAACGACCCCAAACACACCTCAAAGACGACCACTGCCTTGCTAAAGAAGCTGAGGGTAAAGGTGATGGACTGGCCAAGCATGTCTCCAGACCTAAACCCTATTGAGTATCTGTGGGGTATCCTCAAACGGAAGGTGAAGGAGTGCAAGGTCTCTAACATCCACCAGCTCCGTGATGTCGTCATGGCGGAGTGGAAGAGGACTCCAGTGGCAACCTGTGAAGCTCTGGTGAACTCCATGCCCAAGAGGGTTAAGGCAGTGCTGGAAAATGATGGTGGCCACACAAAATATTGACACTTTGGGCCCAATTTGGACATTTTCACTTAGGGGTGTACTCACTTTTGTTGCCTGCTTAAGCCAGTACATGTCCAGGCCCGTCTGAAGTTTGCTAGAGTGCATTTGGAAGATCCAGAAGAGGATTGGGAGAATGTCATATGGTCAGATGAAACCTCATTTTCATTTTCTCTGTCAGAGTTTACGTGTACCTATGATGAAAATTACAGGCCTCTCTCATCTTTTTAAGTGGGAGAACTTGCACAATTGGTGGCTGACTAAATACTTTTTTCCCCCACTGTATACACACAGTGGGGGAAAAAAGTATTTAGTCAGCCACCAACTGTGCAAGTTCTCCCACTTAAAAAGATGAGAGGCCTGTAATTTTCATCATAGGTCAACTATGACAGAGAAAATGAGAAGAAAAAAAATCCAGAAAATCACATTGTAGGATTTTTAATGAATTTATTTGCAAATTATGGTGGAAAATAAGTATTTGGTCAATAACAAAAGTTACTCAATACTTTGTTATATACCCTTTGTTGGCAATGACACAGGTCAAACGTTTTCTCTAAGTCTTTACAAGGTTTTCACACACTGTTGCTGGTATTTTGGCCCATTCCTCCATGCAGATCTCCTGTAGAGCAGTGATGTTTTGGGGCTGTCGCTGGGCAACACGGACTTTCAACTCCCTCCAAAGATTTTCTATGGGGTTGAGATCTGGAGACTGGCTAGGCCACTCCAGGACCTTGAAATGCTTCTTACGAAGCCACTCCTTTGTTGCCCGGGCGGTGTGTTTGGGATCATTGTCATGCTGAAAGACCCAGCCACGTTTCATCTTCAATGCCCTTGCTGATGGAAGGAGGTTTTCACTCAAAATCTCACGATACATGGCCCCATTCATTCTTTCCTTTACACGGATCAGTCGTCCTGGTCCCTTTGCAGAAAAACAGCCCCAAAGCATGATGTTTCCACCCCCATGCTTCACAGTAGGTATGGTGTTCTTTGGATGCAACTCAGCATTCTTTGTCCTCCAAACACGACAAGTTGAGTTTTTACCAAAAAGTTATATTTTGGTTTCATCTGACCATATGACATTCTCCCAATCCTCTTCTGGATCATCCAAATGCACTCTAGCAAACTTCAGACGGGCCTGGACATGTACTGGCTTAAGCAGGGGGACACGTCTGGCACTGCAGGATTTGAGTCCCCGGCGGCGTAGTGTGTTACTGATGGTAGGCTTTGTTACTTTGGTCCCAGCTCTCTGCAGGTCATTCACTAGGTCCCCCCGTGTGGTTCTGGGATTTTTGCTCACCGTTCTTGTGATCAGTTTGACCCCACGGGGTGAGATCTTGCGTGGAGCCCCAGATCGAGGGAGATTATCAGTGGTCTTGTATGTCTTCCATTTCATAATAATTGCTCCCACAGTTGATTTCTTCAAACCAAGCTGCTTACCTATTGCAGATTCAGTCTTCCCAGCCTGGTGCAGGTCTACAATTTTGTTTCTGGTTCCTTTGACAGCTCTTTGGTCTTGGCCATAGTGGAGTTTGGAGTGTGACTGTTTGAGGTTGTGGACAGGTGTCTTTTATACTGATAACAAGTTCAAACAGGTGCCATTAATACAGGTAACGAGTGGAGGACAGGGGAGCCTCTTAAAGAAGAAGTTACAGGTCTGTGAGAGCCAGAAATCTTGCTTGTTTGTAGGTGACCAAATAATTATTTTCCATCATAATTTGCAAATAAATTCATAAAAAATCCTACAATGTGATTTTCTGGAAACAAATTTCTCAATTTGTCTGTCATAGTTGACGTGTATGATGAAAATTACAGATTTTTTTTTATCCACAGAGGGTTCTCCCCAACAAACTGGCAAAGTACACAGACTTACTAGAGAACCACAGAAAGCGTAAGTCCTCCTCTTCCAGTGATACTCTTGTGAAAAATGCAAAAATCACAGCCTTCGCTGCCCCAGGACGGGTAACACAAGCAACGCTTGACAAGCTGGTGCTAAATTTTGTATGTGAGGCCAACCAACCATTTTCTGTGGTTGAGACGCCATCCTTCAAGACTTTGATAGAAACCTTGCAACCTCAAACAGTAATGACAAGGAAAACGTTATGCACAAGAATACAAGAAGCTGCAAAACACAAGAAGAGCATAATCATCAAAAAGCTGAGTGCTGTGAACTATGTTGCTACCACAACAGACTGCTGGTCTGCCAGACAACGTAGCTACTTAGGTGTCACCTGTCACTGGATAGACAACACCTCACTGGAGAGGCACTCCGCTGCATTGGCTTGTAGACCTGTCAAAGGCTCGCACACGTTTGATGTCCGTGCTGCTGCATTAGAGGAAATACATTCTGAGTACCACATCAGGGAAAAAGTGACCATGGCGACAACAGACAGTGGCTCAAACTTCCTGAAGGCCTTTCGATTATATGGTGAGGAGAAAAAGGAGGAAGCCATCAATGTACAAGAGGAGAGTGACTCCACCCTTGATGATGCAACAGAAGATCAGAGTGAGTCAGAGGTGGAGTGTCAAGATGTGTCTGCTATTCTGGATGACAACACAGGCCTTGAGTACCAACTTCCAAGGCACCAAAAGTGTGCATGCCATCTCCTCAATCTTATATCCACAGTTGATGCCACTGCTGCAGGAGGAGCTGCAAACGAAACCTAAACCTACAAGAGGCTGTCTCGGTCTGCTTTTGCAAAGTGTCATGCTCTTTGGAATAAAACCAGCAGGTCAACCATGGCTCATGAAACAGTGGAACGTGAATGCAAGCTGCTGTTTCTCCGACCCAATCAGACACGCTGGAGCTCCCTGTTCCTCGCTGTAGAAAGGATTGTGCGCATTCACCGAGAGCAAGTAGAACAAGCAATTCGCAATGTCTGCACAGCATTAAAGATAAAGATGTAAGTTGACTAAATGTATATTTTGTTTTAAAAGAATAATAAAAATAAATAAGCCTTGCTGATTAATGGGTGATTCCACTTGTCTCAAGTAACTAAGTTTTCTTTGCATGGTGGTGTGACAATTGTGGATGACTTGAATGAAATCATTTAACTAATTTATTTTATTTTTATTTATTTGTGCATTTAACATGTACAATGCATAATAAACACATTGTACCAGAAATAGCTATAAGTAATTTTTTTATCGTTACATCTTTTATAGGTTAAATCCAGCTGAAATTGGGTTTTTGGTCGAGTATGCTGCTGTGATGAAGCCTGTTGCCATGGTCCTTAATATCCTCCAAGGGGAATCATCTGTGCATATGGGCCTATAGCTGCCAACACCTTACCAGTTGCGGGACAAGCTGAAGAGGTTGGAGTCAACTTGCAAAATGTGTACACCTCTTGTTCACGCCCTGCAGCAAGGGATCCAGAAACGTTTTGGAGACGTCATGAAAGAGCCTGAGCTGAATGCAGCAGCAATACTCCTACCAAGATTCAGAACATCCTGGACCACAGAGGAGAACATCTTAAATGCTGGTAAATATAATTGTTTATCAATTCAAATGTGAACCAGTAGACATTGACCTATATAACTCTGTATAATATTACTGTAATTTAGGATTATAGTGTGTCAGTGACAAACCACAGGGTGGCAATATAGTTAGAAGCTCAGGTAGCTTTTAATGTCAAACATCAGCAGCTTGACAGCCTATACAGTAGAAGGGTAAGAATAATGTGCAGACTTAATTCGTTTGAAAAACAATTTATCTTGCCCTAAAACCCACAGGCCTTGACTACATCAGAAATCACCTCAACACCGACTTGGATGATGTCACCAGCGCAAACAGCGGCCTCTCTGATGAAGACGACTTCTTTGCATCCATGGAGTTGGGAAAATCACAAGTAGGAGAGCTGGAGAGGTACCTTTCATGTCTGTCCCCTGCAGGTATGGATCTACTCCACACCTTTCCTCGCATCAAGAAGCTTTCACTCAAAGTCAACACAGGTCTTCCTGCATCTGCAGCCTGTGAGAGACTTTTCAGTCATGCAGGACTCCTGTTCACTGCTAAACGATCACAGCTTCACAGCAAGAACCTTGAGAGCCAGCTACTGTTGAAGCTTAATAGTGACATCACTGAGCGATTCTTTGGTGAAATAGTTTGTTTCTGCATGTTTTGACACACACACACACAAACTCCCAGTGGGGCCTTCAATATAAAAGGGTTTTCATGTTACTGTGCCAAAGAGTTCCTGGAGTGTTGACTGAAGTCAACCAGTCAAAGGGCCAGTGTCAGCCTAAAGGTTAGAATATTGCCAAATCTGTTGTCTGTCTGTGGGAGTCTAGATGGGGGAAGCTGCTCCTCTCTCAGCTGCTTTTGAGCAAAGCGTGTAATCCCCTTAACTGTGTAATGGTTGTGCTAGAGAGCACAGAGCTATTAATGTATAACTCCATTGTAAAGACACATCATACATGCTTTATGCTGCTTATCTTGGGGGGGTGGGGACAAGTGTGACTTTTTTTTTGCTGACTTTTCTTGTTAGATATTGGAGCTGGAAGTAAACATAATGCCCCATCTACAACTACATCACTCTCCTCTGATGCCTTTTAGAGAACATGCATTCAGCTTAATTTGTGTTCTGGGATCAGTGGCGGCTCCTGAAAAAATTCTCAGGGGGGGCAATTTTTCTGATGATTTAGGTGACCTACACACATTTTAAAAAAGATATGTCCAGCAACAACATGAAGACAGGGGCAGCATATAAGTCAATGCCAGAAGCATTTATTGACTGATCTCAAAAGTGTTGGCTTACAAAAGCAAAATAAGTTATCACAGTAAAAATAATCAAGGGTGTTCTTTCACATTCCTCAACACTGCATAAACAATATGCATTTCCATAAACAAATGAAATATCAGTTGAAAATACAGCATCTTGGTATTTGTTCAGATTGCAGGATCAACAAGAGCTTTTACCACATTTTTTGCCTCATGGTTGAATTGGAAATATGTGCACCTGAGCATAATTCACAACAAGCAAGCAGGAGCTTTTGATAGAGGCTACTGAAAACATTGATGCAAGTTATTGGTAATAAGAATTTTTTATAGACTTCCATATTCTGCCCTCTTGTATAGATTTGTGAAAATGAACAGTGATAGACATTTTGCCTGAAAACAGAATTTGAAAATAATTTCTAGAAAAGGTAAACACAGCTATCTGTATGGCTTTGTAAAAATGAACAACCATATTCTGGCCAATTGTATAGATTTGTAAATATGAACAACCATATTCTGGCCAATTGTATAGATTTGTAAAAATGAACATGAACAGATTATTATTTATTTTTTACTTTTTTTTAAATGAAAAATAACTATTTTAAACAACATCAACTGTGAACTGATTTGGGTGTGTGTGTGTTAAAGAGACAGACAGGGAGGGACAAAGAGAGAGAGGCTACATTACTTGTACTGAAACTGTTCTCTTCTCTCTTTCAATGCAGCAAAGCGGTCAATGACTTTCTCATTGAAATCAGGCATGCTGAGGACTAGTTCACTCTCCATGGAAAGCATGGCCAGTGCATTCAGACGTTCCTGGCCCAATGAATTTCGCAGGAATGTCTTAACTCGTGTCAAAGTTGAGAAACATCTCTCAGCTTCAGCTGTTGTCATGGGAGTAGTTATGAGGATGTTCAACAGAGTCACAGTCTCAGAGAACGTCTCCTGGAGGTTGTAGCTCATGACAACCTGGTACAGTGCCAGTGCACTACAGTTTGACTTTCACGTCATCGGCAAAAAGACCGTTCAGTCTCTCCAAAAGCACACTGGCGATTGAGACTGAGGTTTATTCCGAGATGGGAAGGAACTCAAAAAAGCGCTCCTGCACTTTGTGGTTGCTATCTATGTACCTCAGCACAAGCACCAGCTGTGTCTGTGTAGAAACGTCCGTGGTCTCGTCAGCTTGGATAGCTACGAAGTTCGCCGACTTCACCTCCTCCACAATATGTTCCCTCATGACCGCTAGCATACACTCCAGTAGCTCGTTTTGAATGGTCTTTGATGTGAACTTCTTTCAAAGAGACAATCGAGTTGCACTGAACGCTAGCCATGTTGATAGTAGTACGTGAATTGATTGACGCTGCTACCCGCTCTTTTCTTAGTTACGTTCATGGTTATGTTACGTATGACGAAAGCGCGTAAGTGCAAGCCCTCAGAAACCCATAGAGATTGTATTGAAAGCTCTGATATTTGAAAAAAAATAGATTTTACATGATAGTCTATGAGAGACCCCTGGGCGATTTTCAACCTGACTGAAATCGCCCCAAAAGGGGCGGGGCCATTTGAAGCACGACTTTAGCCTGATTGGACATTTAGTGGCAGATCAGACGTCTAGATTAGAACACTGATAACTACTGTTGCCGTGATATAATTGATTAGAAAAAAAATCCCTTCCTTTTCCCGTTTGGCAGTGCGTCGCCCATATCGCCCTAATGAACACACCGCCCCTTTCTGGGATACTAGGCCTGCAATATTGTTTTATTTGGCCATCTATCATGGACTGGTGCTTTTTCAGTTGATGTGTATTGCTGCTCTTTTCCTCTGCTCAGTGAGATGTGCAGTGTGGCCTAATCACAGATCAGAGTATTAATTTCTAGGCACACAGAAAAGGGCTGTTGCTTGCCATGCAATACAAAGGTACTGAGTAGGCCTAATCAACACCTATTGATTATTTTATGTTGACCGCTTCCTTCTGGTGTGCAGTTTTCTGTTCAGCATACCTGGTATGAAATGTTTGTGTTTCCTTCTGTTGTTCTGTCACTGTGGAGACACACACATACACAGTTTATGAGAGTTTATGGGCTGCCTCATTCTAGTTCTGCCTGGTAAAAAATAGTATAAAGGTTTTGAAATGTGTGTTACTTGTGCTTATTTTTTTATTATTATTATTTTATTTGATAAGTACTTGAATTTACCGGAATTATTTTAATTTAAGCTATTTTGTAATTCATTTTAATTTATTTTATTGTTGGATGAACTATAATTTGCCTAAAGATGATTATTTTGTATTTTTGTCTGTCTGATTGTTGCCTTGTGTTAAAAAATAAACTCAAGTAACTCAACAGTTACTCAGTACTTGAGTAGTTTTTTCACCAAGTACTTTTTTACTCTTACTCAAGTAATTATTTGGATGACTACTTTTTACTTTTACTTGAGTCATATTTGTTATATCTAGCCTAGCTGTAGAAGAACGGACATCTGCACAATTTCACATTGTACATCACTCTGTCGTTTAATTACATGTGCCACACATTCTGACAACCCATTCATCCGTATTTTTTTTTATTATTTTTTTTTTCACCTTTATTTAACCAGGTAAGCCAGTTGAGAACAGGTTCTCATTTACAACTGCGACCTGGCCAAGATAAAGCAAAGTAGTGCAATAAAAACAACAGAGTTACATATGGGTAAAAAAAAAAAACATAAAGTCAGAAATACAACAGAAAATATATATACAGTGTGTGCAAATGTAGCAAGTTATGGAGGTAAGGCAATAAATAGGCTATAGTGCAGAATAATTACAATAGTATTAACACTGGGATGCTAGATGTGCAAGAGATTATGTGCAAATAGAGATACTGGGGTGCAAAAGAGCAAAATAAATAACAATATAGGGATGAGGTAGTTGGGTGGGCTAATTTCGGATGGGCTGTGTACAGGTGCAGTGATCGGTAAGGTGCTCTGACAACTGATGCTTAAAGTTATTGAGGGAGATAAGAGTCTCCAGCTTCAGAGATTTTTGCAATTCGTTCCAGTCATTGGCAGCAGAGAACTGGAAGGAATGGCGGCCAAAGGAGGTGTTGGCTTTGGGAATGACCAGTGAGATATACCTGCTGGAGCGCAGACTACGGGTGGGTGCTGCTATGGTGACCAATGAGCTAAGATAAGGCGGGGATTTGCCTAGCAGTGATTTATAGATGGCCTGGAGCCATTGGGTTTGACGACGAACATGTAGTGAGGACCAGCCAACAAGAGCGTACAGGTCACAGTGGTGGGTAGTGTATGGGGCTTTGGAGACAAAACGGATGGCACTGTGATAGACTACATCCAATTTGCTGAGTAGAGTGTTGGAGGCTATTTTGTAAATGACATCGCCGAAGTCAAGGATCGGTAGGATAGTCAGTTTTACGAGGGCATGTTTGGCAGCATGAGTGAAGGAGGCTTTATTGCGAAATAGGAAGCCGATTCTAGATTTAACTTTGGATTGGAGATTCTTTATGTGAGTCTGGAAGTTGAGTTTACAGTCTAACCAGACACCTAGGTATTTGTAGTTGTCCACATACTCTAGGTCAGACCCGTCGAGAGTGGTGATTCTAGTCGGGTGGGCGGGTGCCAGCAGCGTTCGATTGAAAAGCATGCATTTAGTTTTACTAGTGTTTAAGAGCAGTTGGAGGCTACTGAAGGATTGTTGTATGGCATTGAAGCTCGTTTGGAGGTTTGTTAACACAGTGTCCAATGAAGGGCCAGATGTATACAAAATGGTGTCGTCTGCGTAGAGGTGAATCTGAGAGTCACCAGCAGCAAGAGCGACATCATTGATATACACGGAGAAAAGTGTCGGCCCAATAATTGAACCCTGTGGCACCCCCATAGCGACTGCCATAGGTCCAGACAACAGGCCCTCCGATTTGACACACTGAACTCTATCTGAGAAGTAGTTGGTGAACCAGGCGAGGCAGTCATTTGAGAAACCAAGGCTATTTAGTCTGCCAATAAGAATGCGGTGGTTGACAGAGTCGAAAGCCTTGGCCAGGTCAATGAAGACGGCTGCACAGTACTGTCTATTATCAATCGCGGTTATAATATCGTTTAGGACCTTGAGCGTGGCTGAAGTGCACCCGTGACCAGCTCGGAAACCGGATTGCATAGCGGAGAAGGTACGGTGGTATTCGAAATGGTCGATGATCTGTTTGTTAACTTGGCTTTCGAATACTTTCGAAAGGCAGGGCAGGATGGATATAGGTCTGTAGCAGTTTGGATCTAGAGTGTCACCCCCTTTGAAGAGGGGGATGACCGCGGCAGCTTTCCAATCTCTGGGGATCTCAGACGTTATGAAAGAGAGGTTAAACAGACTAGTAATAGGGGTAGCGACAATTTCAGCGGCTAGTTTTAGAAAGAAAGGGTCCAGATTGTCTAGCCCAGCTGATTTGTAGGGGTCCAGATTTTGCAGCGCTTTCAAAACATCAGCTGTCTGAATTTGTGTGAAGGAGAAGCGGGGGGGGGGGGCATGGGCAAGTCGCAGCAGAGGGTGCAGAGTTGGTGGCCGGGTTAGTGGTAGCCAGATGGAAAGCATGGCCAGCTGTAGCAAAATGCTTGTTGAAATTCTCGATTATTGTAGATTTATCGGTGGTGATAGTGTTTCCTAGCCTCAGTGCAGTGGGCAGCTGGGAGGAAGTGCTCTTATTCTCCATGGACTTTACAGTGTCCCAAAACTTTTTGGAGTTAGTGCTACAGGATGCAAATTTCTGTTTGAAAAAGTTAGCCTTTGCTTTCCTGACTGCTTGTGTATATTGGTTCCTAACTTCCCTGAAAAGTTGCATATCGCGGGGGCTATTTGATGCTAATGCTGTACGCCACAGGATGTTTTTGTGCTGGTCAAGGGCAGTCAAGTCTGAGGAGAACCAGGGGCTATATCGGTTCTTAGTTCTGTATTTTTTGAATGGGGCATGTTTATTTAAGATTGAGAGGAAATTACTTTTAAGGAACAACCAGGCATCCTCTACTGACGGAATGAGATCTATATCCATCCAGGATACCTGGGCCAGGTCAATTAGGAAGGCCTCCTCGCTAAAGTGTTTTAGGGAGCGTTTGACAGTGATGAGGGGTGGTCGTTTGACCGCGGACCCGTTACGGACGCAGGCAATAAGGCAGTGATCGCTGAGATCCTGGTTGAAGACAGCTGAGGTGTATTTAGAGGGTATGTTAGTCAGGATGATATCTATGAGGGTACCCATGTTTACGGATTTAGGGTTGTACCTGGTAGGTTCGTTGATAATTTGCGTGAGGTTGAGGGCATCTAGCTTGGATTGTAGGATGGCTGGGGTATTAAGCATATCCCAATTTAGGTCACCAAGCAGTACAAACTCTGAGGATAAATGGGGGGCAATCAATTCACATATGGTGTCCAGGGCACAGCTGGGGGCTGAGGGGGGTCTGTAGCAAGCGGCAACAGTGAGAGACTTATTTCTGGAAAGGTGGATTTTTAGAAGTAGAAGCTCAAACTGTTTGGGCACAGACCTGGATAGTATGATAGAGCTCTGCAGGCTATCTCTACAGTAGATTGCAACTCCACCCCCTTTGGCAGTTCTATCTAGACGGAAAATGTTATAGTTGGGGATGGAAATTTCAGAATTTTTGGTGGCCTTCCTGAGCCAGGATTCAGACACTGCTAGAACATCAGGGTTGGCAGAGTGTGCTAACGCAGTGAATAACTCAAACTTAGGAAGTAGACTTCTGATATTTATGTGCAAGAAACCAAGACTTTTGCGATTACAGAAGTCATCAAATGATAGCGCCTGGGGAGTAGGAGTGATACTGAGGGCTGCAGGGCCTGGGTTAGCCTCTACATCACCAGAGGAACAGAGGAGGACTAGAATAAGGATACGGCTAAAGGCTTTAAGAACTGGTCTTCTAGTGCGTTGGGTACATAGAATAAAGGGGGCAGATTTCCGGGTGTTATAGAAAAGATTCAGGGCATTATGTACAGACAAGGATATGGAAGGATATGAGTAAAGTGGAGGTAACCCTAAGCGTTGGGTAACTATGAAAGAGATAGCATCGCTAGAGTCATCAATTGAGTCGGTCTCCGCGTGTATAGGGGGAGGTGCGAAGGAGCTAACTAAGGCAGGTTTAGCTAGGCTGGGGGGTCTACAGTGATATAGTACAATTAGAAATAACCGAAACAACAATAAACTAACCATGTTTGGGCTGAGGCTAAACATAAACAGGATGTAGTACCGTAAAAAGGAACAGTCCAGCAGATATCAGCTGTATAGCTGAGTTATCATAAGGTCCGGTGGTGAAGCAATAGTAAGAGGCTACGGCTAGCGTGTGCTAGCGGGCCAGGGCTAGCAGATGGATGGAATCTTCGTGGTTAACGTCGTAACCACATCAGACGATTTTTTTTATCATAGGTTAGTTAATCCCGCAGAAAAAAATCCAATGTTCTGGGTGAAACACCGCTAGCTAAGGCTAATAGCAAGTAGCTAGTTAGCTGGCTAGCTGGCTAGCTAGTTTCACTGGAGATTCTAGATAAAAGGTAAGTCAATAATAGAATCCGTTCCACATTGAGTGAGGCGGGTTGCAGGAAAGTATATTTTGTAGAAGGATGAAAAGTCTGATAGGGAAAAAAAACAAGGTATTTACAGGCTATTTACAGACACACGACAATAACAGGACTGCACTACTTCGCCATCTTGGATGATCCGTAAAGCAGCACGCTGTCGTAAACCATAACAACGTACAGTATGACGTACAGCACGTCGTACCATACATAACATTTCCCCCCCTTTCCAAATCCAGGGACTGGTACCATATATAAAATGTCCATAGGGCAAGAACCTAGAGTGATACCTGTAAGAAATAAACATTAACCCTTAAACGGATGGACTCTCCAAACTAGCCAGTTCAGTCCATTAACCTGGAGGTTGACTAAGACACCTAACGGAGCCTAAGAATGAAAAGAGGTTAAGTAGTCCCCCAGATAAGCAGGGCGAGTTCGTGCCCGCATAGGCCTTTCTTCATCCGCCACCGCTTGTGGATCTGGCCCTTGGGGAGCCCACAGAGGCTGGGGCTCGGGTGGTAGTGGTGGAGGAGGTCCATCCGGTGGCGTCTCTGGCCTGCATGTCTGTTTTGTGTGCCTTTGTGTTCCTCGAGGGGCAGGGACTTTTCTGAGGCGGCTGGCGTGCCAGCGTGATCCATTGCTCATCATGAAATATGGTGGGCCCCAGTTGTCGACTGACCTGCAAGGGGTCCGACCTGAATGAGGGCATTTTGTTGCACTGCTGAGGCCGTCGGGCTCGGACCCAGTTTGACACTTGGATGATCGACAACTTCGAGCTAGTAGCAGGGGCCGAACGACACACTCACTTTCGCAAAGTGATTGTATTTTGAACAGTTCTTGCATATTTTCCCACGGGCTGGGCAGTTTGAAGCCCTTGAATTGTGAGAGCTAGCCCCACAGTTGCCACAGCTACTTCTGTTGGTTTGTCTGTGTGCCTGCTGCACGGGCATGCCGGTGTCTGTGTCCATGCAGCTATCGACGTGGGAGGGCGTGCGCAGCGCGTGATCGTTGTAGTGCGCCTGCTCGGGCTGAAGCTGCTGTGTGAGAATGGCTGGGGGCCGAGTGTATGCTGCAGAGCTGTCTGTTAGCATTGAAGAGCATTCCAACGCCGCTTCAACCTGGAGTGCTATTTTAATAGCTCCATCTAGTTGTAAATTATCCGATTCCAAAAGCAGTTTCTCCCATGTCTTTTCACATAACGTCCCCTCTATCAACTGATCCCTGATGATCTCGTCCTGAAGTGTCCCGTAGTTACAAGAGCTAGCCAAATCCCTCAGATTAGCCACGTAGCTTTGAATGGACTCACCCGGCCGTTGGTGTCTCTTCCGTAGCCGGTAGCGTCGCTCTTTCCCGGCGAAGTGGTTGGAAATGTAGACGTGCGCGTATATAATAATAATATGCCATTTAGCAGACGCTTTTATCCAAAGCGATTTACAGTCATGTGCGCATACATGTTTACGTATGGGTGGTCCCAGGGATGGAACCCACTACCCTGGCGTTACAAGCGCCATGCTCTACCAATTGAGCTACAGAGGACCACGTATAAATAGATCAATTATGCCTTTTTGATGGAAATATTGAGGTGGGATTTTGGAGATAAGTTCATAATTTACGCGCGCTCTCTGCAAATAAGGCGGGCCAGCTCGATGTCCTAGGGCACGATATGCACCCTCTTTGCGTGGATGGCACACAGTTTGGTGTCCTCAAACAGACCGACCAGGTAAGCCTCGCTGGCCTCCTGCAGGGCCATCACGGCGGAGCTCTGGAAGCGCAGGTCGGTCTTGAAGAACAGGGCGATGTTTCTCCCCAGGCGCTGGAAGGGCACATTGCGGATGAGCAGCTCAGTGGAGCTTTGGTAACGACGGATCTCTCTGAGACACGGTGCCGGGCCTGTAACGGGGAGGCTCTCCAGCGCGCAGCCTTGGCGGCGAGCTGCATCCTGTAGGCTTTGCCACGGGTAGATTTGCGAGCGGTTTGCTTGGTTCTGGCCATGGCGCTAGCTTCCTTCTTAGACAGTCGGAGTATAGCCTCGAAATGCCCATGTGAAATGTATAAAGCCGGCAGTGGCATCTGCTGATTGGACACCATCTCCCCACCACCCCGATTGGCCCGTTACGGAGGCCTCCTCTGTCGGCTATCGGAAGGGATGCTTTGCTTCTCTTTTTTTTTGACCGCGCACCCAAAACAGTACACTGCGCACCCAAAACAATACACTGCGCGCCCATAAAACACACTGTACGCCAAAAAACAATACACTTTGCGTGCGCCCGCAATAATACACTGCGCGCCCAAAACAATAGATCACTGCCGGCCTTTACACGCAATAATTGTCGCCAAAGTCAAGAGTGAAATATTGTGTTATAATTTAATGCTAGCCTGCTATGGCAAACGAGGCCAATAGTACACTGCGCGGATGCAACTGCACACTGCGCGCAGGCAAAAGCACAATGCGTGCGCAAAAGTACACTGCCGGCCCTTTATGCGCAATAATAGTCGCTGAAGTCAAGAGTGAAATCTTGTGTTATAATTTAATGCTAGCCTGCTATGGCAAACGAGGCCAATAGTACACTGCGCGGATGCAACTGCACACTGCGCGCAGGCAAAAGCACAATGTGCGCGCAAAAGTACACTGCCGGCCCTTTATGCGCAATAATAGTCGCTGAAGTAAAGAGTGAAATCTTATGTTCTAATCTAATGCCAGCCTGCTATGGCAAACGATGCCAATAGTCCACTGCGCGCAGGCATTAGGACACTGCCGCGCGATAATATTAGCCAAAGTCAAGAGTGAAATCTTTTGTTCTAATCACCACATGTTCAGTAATGGCATTTCCCCCCTTTATTCAAATTACAACCTCTCACTTTCAGTTATTTGAAATGAAATAATCTCTCAAATATCACTATATCTAAAACAAGCCATAGAAAGTTGGTTGCAATTTCAATTAAATCATCCAGAAACGACAGAACAAACTCAAATACACTAAAAGGAGAAAATATATATTTATTGATATTGTATGTTGTATAGCCTTACTTGTTGGTATCTCAGACGACCAGAACCTTAATAATAATCTCCATACTTACTTCACATAGCACGGACATATAGTAGACTACTGACACTCACTCCTATGGAATGGGTATGGGGACTGGACACGCCGGGACCCAGACACTACTGTTGTCGATCACACATATTAATGTCGTGTTCAGGGTGCTATCAGAGTTATCGGAAATACCTAGTTCCGACTGGGAAGTTTCACTTGAATGACCCTCCAAGTAGGAATTACAAGTGAGAAATAGTGAAAATGTTGTTGCCAATCTTATTGGTTTAAGAATTGTTCCGACTTCAAAACCAATTGAACACAATCATGTGGGAGTTACAACTTCCCATTTTCCACGAGAATGTGAAGTTGGCATAATACAGCATTCAAGTGCTAGTCGGTACTAGGAAATGGACATTTCTGACTTGCTAACTGGTTGAACGCGTTACAATAGCCTAAGTATATAATATGATTGTCAGAGGGACTAGGAACTAGGAAATGGACATTTCTGACTTGCTAACTGGTTGAACGCGTTACAATAGCCTAAGTATATAATATGATTGTCAGAGGGAAGAGAAATGAAGAGACTGTTAACTAGATATATAAAGGAGCCTGCAGTGTATAAAAACAGAACTGCTACACTTTAATATGTTGTAAAATCTCTGTGAGAGATGTATGTTGTCGGGAGAGGTCGTGTTTTTCTCTAGCTGGAGGTAAGCAGGAGGTAATCTTCTCATTTGGTGTTGAGTAAAGCTTAACCATGTATTAGATCGTAGGTAGGTAGTTAGCTGTAGCTAGGTATTGTATTTATCATAGGTTAGTATTGTTGTTTTTGTAGGTTTCCGTAGGTAATTGTAGGTTAGTATCGAAGCACGAGGCTAGCTAGCTAGCGGGTAGCTACTGGTAACGATTAGCAACGCTAGAGAGCTGGTCCCAATGTTAATGTAGTGCTAGCCAACGTTTAATTTTTGCTTAACCATGTATTAGATCGTAGGTAGGTAGTTACTATCATAGGTTAGTATTGTTGTTTTTGTAGGTTTCCGTAGGTAATTGTAGGTTAGTATCGAAGCACGAGGCTAGCTAGCTAGCGGGTAGCTACTGGTAACGATTAGCAACGCTAGAGAGCTGGTCCCAATGTTAATGTAGTGCTAGCCAACGTTTAATTTTTGCTTAACCATGTATTAGATCGTAGGTAGGTAGTTAGCCGTAGTTAGGTATTGTATTTATTATAGGTTAGTATTGTTGTTATTGTAGGTTTCCGTAGGTAATTGTAGGTTAGTATCGAAGCACGAGGCTAGCTAGCTAGCGGGTAGCTTCTGGTAACGATTAGCAACGCTGGAGAGCTGGTTCCAATGTTAATGTACTGCTAGCCAACGTTTAACTTTTTGCTGCGTTATTCGTTATGAAATGAACTAGACACGGACTTGAATTATCTGTTTAGTGTGCTAACACACTCTTGGCAGTTTGTTGTAACCAAGTATTGATGCTAAATTGTGTGTTAATGGATGCTAGCTTGCAAGTTAGCTACGGCGTCATAGCTAGGCATCGTGGGTTGTTGTGTGTAGTTACTGTGTCTTGGCAGTGCCGGCTGTAGCACGAAGCGAGCTACCTAGCCGTTTTTTCGAACAGAGTCAGAGTCAACACAATAGCCATTGTGTGCCGGGTGTAGCACGAAGCTAGCTAGCTAGCCGTTCTTCAAACAAAGTCAACACAGTGGCCATTCCTAGCTACCCAACACGACCAGCTAACTGTACGGTAGTAGCTAAATACAATATACTTGTCCTAGCTAGCCAACGTCTAATCATTGCTGCGTCATGAAAGGAACTTGACACAGACACGAATGATCTGTTTAGTGTGTTATCACACTATTGGTGGTTTGTTGTGACCAAGTGTTGGTGCTAAACGGTGTGTTATTGTTATTGGATGCTAGCTTGCTAGTTAGCTATGGTGTCATAGTTGGCTAGCTGAATAAAGTGGGTTGAGTCTATTCCTTTAAACATTGAACCGCTGTGGTTCACAACAATTCTGATTTCTAAAGGCGGAAGTTGGGAGAGTTTTTGTTCGGGTGGTTCAGTGAAACAATTTTAGTTTCTGAGGTAGACGTTTTTGGTGAGGGAGGCCCTGCTCTCTCCGCTCCCAGATGCTTAGCTCATTTCATTCCGATCTCCTCTGCATTTTTGTAGCCATTTGCTACAGCCTGTCAACTATGTCTCTGCCTATCCCTGTTCTCTCCTCTCTGCACAGGCTACACAAACGCACCACACCGCGTGGCTGCTGCCTCTCTAACCTGGTGGTCCCTGCACGCACCACCCACGTGGAGTTCCAGGTCGCAGGCAGCCTCTGGAACTGCCGTTCTGCTGCCAACAAAGCTGACTTCATCCCAGCCTATGCCAACCTCCAGTCCCTCGACTTCCTGGCGCTGACGGAAACATGGATCACCACTGAAAACACTGCTACTCCTACTGCTCTCTCCTCGTCTGACCATGTGTTCTCGCATACCCCGAGAGCATCTGGTCAGAGGGGTGGTGGTACAGGAATCCTCATCTCTCCCAAGTGGACATTCTCAATTTTTCCCCTAACCCATCTGTCTATCTCCTCATTTGAATTCCATGCTGCCACAGTCACTAGCCCATTTAAGCTTAATATCCTTGTCATCTATCGCCCTCCAGGTTCCCTTGGAGAGTTCATCAATGAGCTTGACGCCTTGATAAGTTCCTTCCCTGAGGATGGCTCACCCCTCACAGTTTTGGGGGATTTCAACCTCCCTATGTCCACATTTGACTCATTTCTCTCTGCCTCCTTCTTTCCACTCCTCTCCTCTTTTGACCTCACCCTCTCACCGTCCCCCCCTACTCACAAGGCAGGCAATACGCTTGACCTCATCTTCACTAGATGCTGCTCCTCTACTAATCTCACTGCAACTCCCCTCCATGTCTCTGACCACTACTTTGTTTCCTTTTCTCTCTCGCTCTCCTCCCACACTACTCACTCTGCCCCTACACAGATGGTAATGCGCCGCCGCAACCTTCGCTCTCTCTCTCCCACTACTCTCTCCTCTTCCATCCTATCATCTCTTCCTTCTGCTCAATCCTTCTCCCTCCAATCTCCTGATTCTGCCTCCTCAACCCTCCTTTCCTCCCTTTCTGCATCCTTTGACTCTCTGTGTCCCCTATCCTCCCGGCCGGCTCGGTCCTCCCCTCCAGCTCCGTGGCTTGACGACTCATTGCGAGCTCACAGAACAGAGCTCCGGGCAGCGGAGCGGAAATGGAAGAAAACTAAACTCCCTGCCGACCTGGCATCTTTTCACTCCCTCCTCTCTACATTTTCTTCATCTGTTTCTGCTGCTAAGGCCACCTTCTACCACTCTAAATTCCAAGCATCTGCCTCTAACCCTAGGAAGCTCTTTGCCACATTTTCCTCCCTCCTGAATCCCCCCCCCCCCCCCCCCCCCCTCCTCTCTCTCTGTAGATGACTTCGTCAACCACTTTGAAAAGAAGGTTGACGACATCCGATCCTCGTTTGTTAAGTCTAATGACACTGCTGGTCCTGCTCACACTGCCCTACCCTATGCTTTGACTTCTTTCTCCCCTCTCTCTCCAGATAAAATCCTGCGACTTGTGACTGCAGGCCGCCCAACAACCTGCCCGCTTGACCCCATCCCCTCCTCCCTTCTCCAGACCATCTCCGGTGACCTTCTCCCCTACCTCACCTCGCTGATCAACTCATCCTTGACCGCTGGCCATGTCCCTTCCGTCTTCAAGAGAGCGAGAGTTGCTCCCCTTCTCAAAAAACCAACACTCGACCCC
Organism: Coregonus lavaretus; assembly: GCF_964263955.1. Taxonomy (NCBI): domain Eukaryota; kingdom Metazoa; phylum Chordata; class Actinopteri; order Salmoniformes; family Salmonidae; genus Coregonus; species Coregonus lavaretus. The sequence continues at coordinate 61,045 of NW_028165729.1, forward strand.
ACTGATGTCAACAACTACAGACCAGTATCCCTTCTTTCTTTTCTTTCCAAAACTATTGAGCGTGCCGTCTTTAGCCAACTCTCTTGCTATCTCTCTCAGAATGACCTTCTTGATCCAAACCAATCAGGTTTCAGGACTGGTCATTCAACTGAGACTGCTCTTCTCTGTGTCACTGAGACTCTCCGCACTGCTAAAGCTAACTCTCTCTCCTCTGCTCTTGTCCTTCTAGACCTGTCTGCTGCCTTTGATACTGTGAACCATCAGATCCTCCTCTCCACCCTCTCCGAGCTGGGCATCTCCGGCGCGGCTCACTCCTGGATTGCGTCCTACCTGACCGGTCGCTCCTACCAAGTGGCGTGGCGAGAAGCTGTCTCCGCACCACGTGCTCTCACCACTGGTGTCCCCCAGGGCTCAGTTCTAGGCCCTCTCCTTTTCTCCCTATACACCAAGTCACTTGGCTCTGTCATATCCTCACATGGCCTTTCCTATCATTGCTACGCTGACGATACACAACTAATCTTCTCCTTTCCCCCTTCTGATAACCAGGTGGCGAATCGCATCTCTGCATGTCTGGCAGACATATCAGTATGGATGACGGATCACCACCTCAAGCTGAACCCTGGCAAGACGGAGCTGCTCTTCCTCCCGGGGAAGGACTGCCCGTTCCATGATCTCGCCATCACGGTTGACAACTCCGCTGTGTCCTCCTCCCAGAGTGCGAAGAGCCTAGGCGTGACCCTGGACAACACCCTGTCGTTCTCCGCCAACATCAAGGCGGTGACCCGCTCCTGCAGGTTCATGCTCTACAACATTCGGAGAGTACGACCCTGCCTTACACAGGAAGCGGCACAGGTCCTAATCCAGGCACTTGTCATCTCCCGTCTGGACTACTGCAACTCGCTGTTGGCTGGCCTCCCTGCCTGTGCCATTAAACCCCTACAACTCATCCAGAATGCCGCAGCCCGTCTGGTGTTCAACCTTCCCAAGTTCTCTCACGTCACCCCCCTCCTCCGCACACTCCACTGGCTTCCAGTTGAAGCTCGCATCCGCTACAAGACCATGGTGCTTGCCTATGGAGCAGTGAGGGGAACGGCACCTCTGTACCTTCAGGCTCTGATCAGTCCCTACACCCAAACGAGGGCATTGCGTTCATCCACCTCTGGCCTGCTGGCTCCCCTTCCTCTGCGGAAGCATAGTTCCCGCTCAGCCCAGTCAAAACTGTTCGCTGCTCTGGCACCCCAATGGTGGAACAAGCTCCCTCACGACGCCAGGACAGCGGAGTCACTCACCACCTTCCGGAGACATTTGAAACCCCACCTCTTTAAGGAATACCTGGGATAGGATAAAGTGTTCCTTCTAACCCCCCCCCCCCCCCCCCCCCCAAATTGTAAAGTGGTTATCCCACTGGCTATAGGGTGAACGCACCAATTTGCGAGTCGCTCTGGCTAAGAGCGTCTGCTAAATGACGTTAATGTGCCCTTGAGCAAGGCACTTAACCCTAATTGCTCCTGTAAGTCGCTCTGGATAAGAGCGTCTGCTAAATGACTAAAATGTAAATGTAATAACCACAATAGAAAGGCCTTGGAAGTGCCATAAGTGAAAGCCGACATATTTCATTATTTTTACATTAACCTCTTTAACATGTATTAAATGAATAATGAAGAAAATTGTGTAATTTAGACTCTACGAAATATGAAATGCATTATGAAGAAAATCGTGTACTGTTGCCTACACGGAAAAGGGGGCTTTCTGACAAAAGTGCACCAGTGTCCCAAAGTATTAATCGAAATCAAGCATAGAAAACAGCGTTAGCATTAATAAAACAATTTTTCCCACGAATTAAGTTGCACGTAAATGTGTGTATTTTCTCACAAATGATGTTCAGAAAATCTCAAACAGTACATAGGCATACAACTACAATGTTTGAAACATTATTAAATAAAGACAACATTTCTGTATATTCATAACGTTTAATTAGCCATAATAAAGAAAATAAAGAAAAATAGGCTATCGGTGTATGGTTGTTGTGTGTTAAATTGCTGTCTTTTCGCACGAATTAAGTAGCACATAAATTTGTGTCTTTTCACACAGAAACGCACGAAATCTGATGAAATACATTATGCTACCTGTGGTTTTCTCGAGCACGGTTATATGTCAGACATTTAAACGGCGACGGATAGCGGAAAGCAAACCCCGTATTGAGTCAATACTGTCATCGATTGGTAAACATAATCCTTAACGTAAATATCCCAGGTTCGTACACAACGATTTTCCTTACATGTTGACTTTGCGCGCAGCCTTGGCGGCGAGCTGCATCCTGTAGGCTTTGCCACGGGTGGATTTGCGAGCGGTTTGCTTGGTTCTGGCCATGGCGCTAGCTTCCTTCTTAGACAGTCGGAGTATAGCCTCGAAATGCCCATGTGAAATGTATAAAGCCGGCAGTGGCATCTGCTGATTGGACACCATCTCCCCACCACCCCGATTGGCCCGTTACGGAGGCCACCTCAGTCGGCAATCGGAAGGGATGCTTTGCTTCTCTTTTTTTTTGACCGCGCACCCAAAACAGTACACTGCGCACCCAAAACAATACACTGCGCCCCCATAAAACACACTGTACGCCAAAAAACAATACACTTTGCGTGCGCCCGCAATAATACACTGCGCGCCCAAAACAATAGATCACTGCCGGCCTTTACACGCAATAATAGTCGCCATAGTCAAGAGTGAAATCTTGTGTTATAATTTAATGCTAGCCTGCTATGGCAAAGGAGGCCAATAGTACACTGCGCGGATGCAACTGCACACTGCGCGCAGGCAAAAGCACAATGTGCGCGCAAAAGTACACTGCCGGCCCTTTATGCGCAATAATAGTCGCTGAAGTCAAGAGTGAAATCTTGTGTTATAATTTAATGCTAGCCTGCTATGGCAAACGAGGCCAATAGTCCACTGCGCGCAGGCATTATGACACTGCCGCGCGATAATATTCGCCAAAGTCAAGAGTGAAATATTTTGTTCTAATCACCACATGTTCAGTTATGGCATTTCCCCCCTTTATTCAAATTACAACCTCTCACTTTCAGTTATTTGAAATGAAATAATCTCTCAAATATCACTATATCTAAAACAAGCCATAGAAAGTTGGTTGCAATTTCTATTAAATCATCCAGAAACGACAGAACAAACTCAAATACACTAATAGGAGAAAATATATATTTATTGATATTGTATGTTGTATAGCCTTACTTGTTGGTATCTCAGACGACCAGAACCTTAATAATAATCACCATACTTACTTCACATAGCACGGACATATAGTAGACTACTGACACTCACTCCTATGGAATGGGTATGGGGACTGGACACGCCGGGACCCAGACCCTACTGTTGTCGATCACACATATTAATGTCGTGTTCAGGGTGCTATCAGAGTTATCGGAAATACCTAGTTCCGACTGGGAAGTTTCACTTGAATGACCCTCCAAGTAGGAATTACAAGTGAGAAATAGTGAAAATGTTGTTGCCAATCTTATTGGTTTAAGAATTGTTCCGACTTCAAAACCACTTGAACACAATCATGTGGGAGTTACAACTTCCCATTTTCCACGAGAATGTGAAGTTGGCATTATACAGCATTCAAGTGCTAGTCGGTACACAGAAACGGACATTTCTGACTTGCTAACTGGTTGAACGCGTTACAATAGCCTAAGTATATAATATGATTGACATAACCACAATAGAAAGGCCTTGGAAGTGCCATAAGTGAAAGCCGACATATTTCATTATTTTTACATTAACCTCTTTAACATGTATTAAATGAATAATGAAGAACATTTTGTAATTTAGACTCTACGAAATATGAAATGCATAATGAAGAAAATCGTGTACTGTTGCCTACACGGAAAAGGGGGCTTTCTGACCAAAAGTGCACCAGTATCCCAAAGTATTAATCGAAATCAAGCATAGAAAACAGCGTTAGCATTAATAAAACAATTTTCCCACGAATTAAGTTGCACGTAAATGTGTGTATTTTCTCACAAATGATGTTCAGTAAATCTCAAACAGTACATAGGCATACAACTACAATGTTTGAAACATTATTAAATAAAGACAACATTTCTGTATATTCATAACGTTTAATTAGCCATAATAAAGAAAATAAAGAAAAATAGGCTATCCGTTTATGGTTGTTGTGTGTTAAATTGCTGTCTTTTCGCACGAATTAAGTAGCACATAAATTCGTGTCTTTTCACACAGAAACGCACGAAATCTGATGAAATACATTATGCTACCTGTGGTTTTCTCGAGCAGGGTTATATGTCAGACATTTAAACGGCGACGGATAGCGGAAAGCAATCCCCGTATTGAGTCAATACTGTCATCGATTGGTAAACATAATCCTTAACGTAAATATCCCAGGTTCGTACACAACGATTTTCCTTACATGTTGACTTTGCGCGCAGCCTTGGCGGCGAGCTGCATCCTGTAGGCTTTGCCACGGGTGGATTTGCGAGCGGTTTGCTTGGTTCTGGCCATGGCGCTAGCTTCCTTCTTAGACAGTCGGAGTATAGCCTCGAAATGCCCATGTGAAATGTATAAAGCCGGCAGTGGCATCTGCTGATTGGACACCATCTCCCCACCACCCCGATTGGCCCGTTACGGAGGCCTCCTCTGTCGGCTATCGGAAGGGATGCTTTGCTTCTCTTTTTTTTGACCGCGCACCCAAAACAGTACACTGCGCACCCAAAACAATACACTGCGCGCCCATAAAACACACTGTACGCCAAAAAACAATACACTTTGCGTGCGCCCGCAATAATACACTGCGCGCCCAAAACAATAGATCACTGCTGGCCTTTACACGCAATAATAGTCGCCATAGTCAAGAGTGAAATCTTGTGTTATAATTTAATGCTAGCCTGCTATGGCAAAGGAGGCCAATAGTACACTGCGCAGATGCAACTGCACACTGCGCGCAGGCAAAAGCACAATGTGCGCGCAAAAGTACACTGCCGGCCCTTTATGCGCAATAATAGTCGCTGAAGTCAAGAGTGAAATCTTGTGTTATAATTTAATGCTAGCCTGCCATGGCAAACGAGGCCAATAGTACACTGCGCGGATGCAACTGCACACTGCGCGCAGGCAAAAGCACAATATGCGCGCAAAAGTACACTGCCGGCCCTTTATGCGCAATAATAGTCGCTGAAGTCAAGAGTGAAATCTTATGTTCTAATCTAATGTCAGCCTGCTATGGCGAACGATGCCAATAGTCCACTGCGCGCAGGCATTAGGACACTGCCGCGCGATAATATTCATCAAAGTCAAGAGTAAAATATTTTGTTCTAATCACCACATGTTCAGTAATGGTATTTCCCCCCTTTATTCAAATTACAACCTCTCACTTTCAGTTATTTGAAATGAAATAATCTCTCAAATATCACTATATCTAAAACAAGCCATAGAAAGTTGGTTGCAATTTCAATTAAATCATCCAGAAACGACAGAACAAACTCAAATACACTAATAGGAGAAAATATATATTTATTGATATTGTATGTTGTATAGCCTTACTTGTTGGTATCTCAGACGACCAGAACCTTAATAATAATCACCATACTTACTTCACATAGCACGGACATATAGTAGACTACTGACACTCACTCCTATGGAATCGGTATGGGGACTGGACACGCCGGGACCCAGACCCTACTGTTGTCGATCACACATATTAATGTCGTGTTCAGGGTGCTATCAGAGTTATCGGAAATACCTAGTTCCCACTGGGAAGTTTCACTTGAATGACCCTCCAAGTAGGAATTACAAGTGAGAAATAGTGAAAATGTTGTTGCCAATCTTATTGGTTTAAGAATTGTTCCGACTTCAAAACCACTTGAACACAATCATGTGGGAGTTACAACTTCCCATTTTCCACGAGAATGTGAAGTTGGCATAATACAGCATTCAAGTGCTAGTCGGTACCAAGAAACGGACATTTCTGACTTGCTAACTGGTTGAACGCGTTACAATAGCCTAAGTATATAATATGATTGACATAACCACAATAGAAAGGCCTTGGAAGTGCCATAAGTGAAAGCCGACATATTTCATTATTTTTACATTAACCTCTTTAACATGTATTAAATGAATAATGAAGAACATTTTGTAATTTAGACTCTACGAAATATGAAATGCATAATGAAGAAAATCGTGTACTGTTGCCTACACGGAAAAGGGGGCTTTCTGACCAAAAGTGCACCAGTATCCCAAAGTATTAATCGAAATCAAGCATAGAAAACAGCGTTAGCATTAATAAAACAATTTTCCCACGAATTAAGTTGCACGTAAATGTGTGTATTTTCTCACAAATGATGTTCAGTAAATCTCAAACAGTACATAGGCATACAACTACAATGTTTGAAACATTATTAAATAAAGACAACATTTCTGTATATTCATAACGTTTAATTAGCCATAATAAAGAAAATAAAGAAAAATAGGCTATCCGTTTATGGTTGTTGTGTGTTAAATTGCTGTCTTTTCGCACGAATTAAGTAGCACATAAATTCGTGTCTTTTCACACAGAAACGCACGAAATCTGATGAAATACATTATGCTACCTGTGGTTTTCTCGAGCAGGGTTATATGTCAGACATTTAAACGGCGACGGATAGCGGAAAGCAATCCCCGTATTGAGTCAATACTGTCATCGATTGGTAAACATAATCCTTAACGTAAATATCCCAGGTTCGTACACAACGATTTTCCTTACATGTTGACTTTGCGCGCAGCCTTGGCGGCGAGCTGCATCCTGTAGGCTTTGCCACGGGTGGATTTGCGAGCGGTTTGCTTGGTTCTGGCCATGGCGCTAGCTTCCTTCTTAGACAGTCGGAGTATAGCCTCGAAATGCCCATGTGAAATGTATAAAGCCGGCAGTGGCATCTGCTGATTGGACACCATCTCCCCACCACCCCGATTGGCCCGTTACGGAGGCCTCCTCTGTCGGCTATCGGAAGGGATGCTTTGCTTCTCTTTTTTTTTGACCGCGCACCCAAAACAGTACACTGCGCATCCAAAACAATACACTGCGCGCCCATAAAACACACTGTACGCCAAAAAACAATACACTTTGCGTGCGCCTGCAATAATACACTGCGCGCCCAAAACAATAGATCACTGCCGGCCTTTACACGCAATAATAGTCGCCATAGTCAAGAGTGAAATCTTGTGTTATAATTTAATGCTAGCCTGCTATGGCAAAGGAGGCCAATAGTACACTGCGCGGATGCAACTGCACACTGCGCGCAGGCAAAAGCACAATGTGCGCGCAAAAGTACACTGCCGGCCCTTTATGCGCAATAATAGTCGCTGAAGTCAAGAGTGAAATCTTATGTTCTAATCTAATGCCAGCCTGCTATGGCGAACGATGCCAATAGTCCACTGCGCGCAGGCATTAGGACACTGCCGCGCGATAATATTCGCCAAAGTCAAGAGTAAAATCTTTTTTTCTAATCCCCACATGTTCAGTAATGGCATTTCCCCCCTTTATTCAAATTACAACCTCTCACTTTCAGTTATTTGAAATGAAATAATCTCTCAAATATCACTATATCTAAAACAAGCCATAGAAAGTTGGTTGCAATTTCAATTAAATAATCCAGAAACGACAGAACAAACTCAAATACACTAATAGGAGAAAATATATATTTATTGATATTGTATGTTGTATAGCCTTACTTGTTGGTATCTCAGACGACCAGAACCTTAATAATAATCACCATACTTACTTCACATAGCACGGACATATAGTAGACTACTGACACTCACTCCTATGGAATGGGTATGGGGACTGGACACGCCGGGACCCAGACCCTACTGTTGTCGATCACACATATTAATGTCGTGTTCAGGGTGCTATCAGAGTTATCGGAAATACCTAGTTCCGACTGGGAAGTTTCACTTGAATGACCCTCCAAGTAGGAATTACAAGTGAGAAATAGTGAAAATGTTGTTGCCAATCTTATTGGTTTAAGAATTGTTCCGACTTCAAAACCACTTGAACACAATCATGTGGGAGTTACAACTTCCCATTTTCCACGAGAATGTGAAGTTGGCATAATACAGCATTCAAGTGCTAGTCGGTACCAAGAAACGGACATTTCTGACTTGCTAACTGGTTGAACGCGTTACAATAGCCTAAGTATATAATATGATTGACATAACCACAATAGAAAGGCCTTGGAAGTGCCATAAGTGAAAGCCGACATATTTCATTATTTTTACATTAACCTCTTTAACATGTATTAAATGAATAATGAAGAAAATTGTGTAATTTAGACTCTACGAAATATGAAATGCATTATGAAGAAAATCGTGTACTGTTGCCTACACGGAAAAGGGGGCTTTCTGACCAAAAGTGCACCAGTATCCCAAAATATTAATCGAAATCAAGCATAGAAAACAGCGTTAGCATTAATAATACAATTTTTCCCACGAATTCAGTTGCACGTAAATGTGTGTATTTTCTCACAAATGATGTTCAGAAAATCTCAAACAGTACATAGGCATACAACTACAATGTTTGAAACATTATTAAATAAAGACAACATTTCTGTATATTCATAACGTTTAATTAGCCATAATAAAGAAAATAAAGAAAAATAGGCTATCCGTTTATGGTTGTTGTGTGTTAAATTGCTGTCTTTTCGCACGAATTGAGTAGCACATAAATTCGTGTATTTTCACACAGAAACGCACGAAATCTGATGAAATACATTATGCTACCTGTGGTTTTCTCGAGCACGGTTATATGTCAGACATTTAAACGGCGACGGATAGCGGAAAGCAAACCCCGTATTGAGTCAATACTGTCATCGATTGGTAAACATAATCCTTAACGTAAATATCCCAGGTTCGTACACAACGATTTTCCTTACATGTTGACTTTGCGCGCAGCCTTGGCGGCGAGCTGCATCCTGTAGGCTTTGCCACGGGTGGATTTGCGAGAGGTTTGCTTGGTTCTGGCCATGGCGCTAGCTTCCTTCTTAGACAGTCGGAGTATAGCCTCGAAATGCCCATGTGAAATGTATAAAGCCGGCAGTGGCATCTGCTGATTGGACACCATCTCCCCACCACCCCGATTGGCCCATTACGGAGGCCTCCTCTGTCGGCTATCGGAAGGGATGCTTTGCTTCTCTTTTTTTTGACCGCGCACCCAAAACAGTACACTGCGCACCCAAAACAATACACTGCGCGCCCATAAAACACACTGTACGCCAAAAAAACAATACACTTTGCGTGCGCCCGCAATAATACACTGCGCGCCCAAAACAATAGATCACTGCTGGCCTTTACACGCAATAATAGTCGCCATAGTCAAGAGTGAAATCTTGTGTTATAATTTAATGCTAGCCTGCTATGGCAAACGAGGCCAATAGTACACTGCGCGGATGCAACTGCACACTGCGCGCAGGCAAAAGCACAATGTGCGCGCAAAAGTACACTGCCGGCCCTTTATGCGCAATAATAGTCGCTGAAGTCAAGAGTGAAATCTTATGTTCTAATCTAATGCCAGCCTGCTATGGCGAACGATGCCAATAGTCCACTGCGCGCAGGCATTAGGACACTGCCGCGCGATAATATTCGCCAAAGTCAAGAGTAAAATCTTTTGTTCTAATCACCACATGTTCAGTAATGGCATTTCCCACCTTTATTCAAATTACAACCTCTCACTTTCAGTTATTTGAAATGAAATAATCTCTCAAATATCACTATATCTAAAACAAGCCATAGAAAGTTGGTTGCAATTTCAATTAAATCATCCAGAAACGACATAACAAACTCAAATACACTAATAGGAGAAAATATATATTTATTGATATTGTATGTTGTATAGCCTTACTTGTTGGTATCTCAGACGACCAGAACCTTAATAATAATCACCATACTTACTTCACATAGCACGGACATATAGTAGACTACTGACACTCACTCCTATGGAATGGGTATGGGGACTGGACACGCCGGGACCCAGACCCTACTGTTGTCGATCACACATATTAATGTCGTGTTCAGGGTGCTATCAGAGTTATCGGAAATACCTAGTTCCGACTGGGAAGTTTCACTTGAATGACCCTCCAAGTAGGAATTACAAGTGAGAAATAGTGAAAATGTTGTTGCCAATCTTATTGGTTTAAGAATTGTTCCGACTTCAAAACCATTTGAACACAATCATGTGGGAGTTACAACTTCCCATTTTCCACGAGAATGTGAAGTTGGCATAATACAGTATTCAAGTGCTAGTCGGTACTAGGAAACGGACATTTCTGACTTGCTAACTGGTTGAACGCGTTACAATAGCCTAAGTATATAATATGATTGACATAACCACAATAGACAGGCCTTGGAAGTGCCATAAGTGAAAGCCGACATATTTCATTATTTTTACATTAACCTCTTTAACATGTATTAAATGAATAATGAAGAAAATTGTGTAATTTAGACTCTACGAAATATGAAATGCATTATGAAGAAAATCGTGTACTGTTGCCTACACGGAAAAGGGGGCTTTCTGACCAAAAGTGCACCAGTATCCCAAAGTATTAATCGAAATCAAGCATAGAAAACAGCGTTAGCATTAATAAAACAATTTTTCCCACGAATTCAGTTGCACGTAAATGTGTGTATTTTCTCACAAATGATGTTCAGAAAATCTCAAACAGTACATAGGCATACAACTACATTGTTTGAAACATTATTAAATAAAGACAACATTTCTGTATATTCATAACGTTTAATTAGCCATAATAAAGAAAATAAAGAAAAATAGGCTATCCGTTTATGGTTGTTGTGTGTTAAATTGCTGTCTTTTCGCACGAATTAAGTAGCACATAAATTCGTGTCTTTTCACACAGAAACGCACGAAATCTGATTAAATACATTATGCTACCTGTGGTATTCTCGAGCACGGTTATATGTCAGACATTTAAACGGCGACGGATAGCGGAAAGCAAACCCCGTATTGAGTCAATACTGTCATCGATTGGTAAACATAATCCTTAACGTAAATATCCCAGGTTCGTACACAACAATTTTCCTTACATGTTGACTTTGCGCGCAGCCTTGGCGGCGAGCTGCATCCTTTAGGCTTTGCCACGGGTGGATTTGCGAGCGGTTTGCTTGGTTCTGGCCATGGCGCTAGCTTCCTTCTTAGACAGTCGGAGTATAGCCTCGAAATGCCCATGTGAAATGTATAAAGCCGGCAGTGGCATCTGCTGATTGGACACCATCTCCCCACCACCCCGATTGGCCCGTTACGGAGGCCTCCTCTGTCGGCTATCGGAAGGGATGCTTTGCTTCTCTTTTTTTTTGACCGCGCACCCAAAACAGTACACTGCGCACCCAAAACAATACACTGCGCGCCCATAAAACACACTGTACGCCAAAAAACAATACACTTTGCGTGCGCCCGCAATAATACACTTCGCGCCCAAAACAATAGATCACTGCTGGCCTTTACACGCAATAATAGTCGCCATAGTCAAGAGTGAAATCTTGTGTTATAATTTAATTCTAGCCTGCTATGGCAAACGAGGCCAATAGTACACTGCGCGGATGCAACTGCACACTGCGCGCAGGCAAAAGCACAATGTGCGCGCAGAAGTACACTGCCGGCCCTTTATGCGCAATAATAGTCGCTGAAGTCAAGAGTGAAATCTTATGTTCTAATCTAATGCCAGCCTGCTATGGCGAACGATGCCAATAGTCCACTGCGCGCAGGCATTAGGACACTGCCGCGCGATAATATTCGCCAAAGTCAAGAGTAAAATCTTTTGTTCTAATCACCATGTTCAGTAATGGCATTTCCCCCCTTTATTCAAATTACAACCTCTCACTTTCAGTTATTTGAAATGAAATAATCTCTCAAATATCACTATATCTAAAACAAGCCATAGAAAGTTGGTTGCAATTTCAATTAAATCATCCAGAAACGACAGAACAAACTCAAATACACTAATAGGAGAAAATATATATTTATTGATATTGTATGTTGTATAGCCTTACTTGTTGGTATCTCAGACGACCAGAACCTTAATAATAATCACCATACTTACTTCACATAGCACGGACATATAGTAGACTACTGACACTCACTCCTATGGAATGGGTATGGGGACTGGACACGCCGGGACCCAGACCCTACTGTTGTCGATCACACATATTAATGTCGTGTTCAGGATGCTATCAGAGTTATCGGAAATACCTAGTTCCGACTGGGAAGTTTCACTTGAATGACCCTCCAAGTAGGAATTACAAGTGAGAAATAGTGAAAATGTTGTTGCCAATCTTATTGGTTTAAGAATTGTTCCGACTTCAAAACCATTTGAACACAATCATGTGGGAGTTACAACTTCCCATTTTCCATGAGAATGTGAAGTTGGCATAATACAGCATTCAAGTGCTAGTCGGTACTAGGAAACGGACATTTCTGACTTGCTAACTGGTTGAACGCGTTACAATAGCCTAAGTATATAATATGATTGACATAACCACAATAGAAAGGCCTTGGAAGTGCCATAAGTGAAAGCCGACATATTTCATTATTTTTACATTAACCTCTTTAACATGTATTAAATGAATAATGAAGAAAATTGTGTAATTTAGACTCTACGAAATATGAAATGCATTATGAAGAAAATCGTGTACTGTTTCCTAAACGGAAAAGGGGGCTTTCTGACCAAAAGAGCACCAGTGTCCCAAAGTATTAATCGAAATCAAGCATAGAAAACAGCGTTAGCATTAATAAAACAATTTTTCCCACGAATTAAGTTGCACGTAAATGTGTGTATTTTCTCACAAATGATGTTCAGAAAATCTCAAACAGTACATAGGCATACAACTACAATGTTTGAAACATTATTAAATAAAGACAACATTTCTGTATATTCATAACGTTTAATTAGCCATAATAAATAAAATAAAGAAAAATAGGCTATCCGTTTATGGTTGTTGTGTGTTAAATTGCTGTCTTTTCGCACGAATTAAGTAGCACATAAATTCGTGTCTTTTCACACAGAAACGCACGAAATCTGATGAAATACATTATGCTACCTGTGGTTTTCTCGAGCACGGTTATATGTCAGACATTTAAACGGCGACGGATAGCGGAAAGCAAACCCCGTATTGAGTCAATACTGTCATCGATTGGTAAACATAATCCTTAACGTAAATATCCCAGGTTCGTACACAACGATTTTCCTTACATGTTGACTTTGCGCGCAGCCTTGGCGGCGAGCTGCATCCTGTAGGCTTTGCCACGGGTGGTTTTTCGAGCGGTTTGCTTGGTTCTGGCCATGGCGCTAGCTTCCTTCTTAGACAGTCGGAGTATAGCCTCGAAATGCCCATGTGAAATATATAAAGCCGGCAGTGGCATCTGCTGATTGGACACCATCTCCCCATCACCCCGATTGGCCCGTTACGGAGCCCTCCTCTGTCGGCTATCGGAAGGGATGCTTTGCTTCTCTTTTTTTTTGACCGCGCACCAAAAACAGTACACTGCGCACCCAAAACAATACACTGCGCGCCCATAAAACACACTGTACGCCAAAAAACAATACACTTTGCGTGCGCCCGCAATAATACACTGCGCGCCCAAAACAATAGATCACTGCTGGCCTTTACACGCAATAATAGTCGCCATAGTCAAGAGTGAAATCTTGTGTTATAATTTAATGCTAGCCTGCTATGGCAAACGAGGCCAATAGTACACTGCGCGGATGCAACTGCACACTGCGCGCAGGCAAAAGCACAATGTGCGCGCAAAAGTACACTGCCGGCCCTTTATGCGCAATAATAGTCGCTGAAGTCAAGAGTGAAATCTTATGTTCTAATCTAATGCCAGCCTGCTATGGCGAACGATGCCAATAGTCCACTGCGCGCAGGCATTAGGACACTGCCGCGCGATAATATTCGCCAAAGTCAAGAGTAAAATCTTTTGTTCTAATCACCACATGTTCAGTAATGGCATTTCCCACCTTTATTCAAATTACAACCTCTCACTTTCAGTTATTTGAAATGAAATAATCTCTCAAATATCACTATATCTAAAACAAGCCATAGAAAGTTGGTTGCAATTTCAATTAAATCATCCAGAAACGACATAACAAACTCAAATACACTAATAGGAGAAAATATATATTTATTGATATTGTATGTTGTATAGCCTTACTTGTTGGTATCTCAGACGACCAGAACCTTAATAATAATCACCATACTTACTTCACATAGCACGGACATATAGTAGACTACTGACACTCACTCCTATGGAATGGGTATGGGGACTGGACACGCCGGGACCCAGACCCTACTGTTGTCGATCACACATATTAATGTCGTGTTCAGGGTGCTATCAGAGTTATCGGAAATACCTAGTTCCGACTGGGAAGTTTCACTTGAATGACCCTCCAAGTAGGAATTACAAGTGAGAAATAGTGAAAATGTTGTTGCCAATCTTATTGGTTTAAGAATTGTTCCGACTTCAAAACCATTTGAACACAATCATGTGGGAGTTACAACTTCCCATTTTCCACGAGAATGTGAAGTTGGCATAATACAGTATTCAAGTGCTAGTCGGTACTAGGAAACGGACATTTCTGACTTGCTAACTGGTTGAACGCGTTTCAATAGCCTAAGTATATAATATGATTGACATAACCACAATAGAAAGGCCTTGGAAGTGCCATAAGTGAAAGCCGACATATTTCATTATTTTTACATTAACCTCTTTAACATGTATTAAATGAATAATGAAGAAAATTGTGTAATTTAGACTCTACGAAATATGAAATGCATTATGAAGAAAATCGTGTACTGTTGCCTACACGGAAAAGGGGGCTTTCTGACCAAAAGTGCACCAGTATCCCAAAGTATTAATCGAAATCAAGCATAGAAAACAGCGTTAGCATTAATAAAACAATTTTTCCCACGAATTCAGTTGCACGTAAATGTGTGTATTTTCTCACAAATGATGTTCAGAAAATCTCAAACAGTACATAGGCATACAACTACATTGTTTGAAACATTATTAAATAAAGACAACATTTCTGTATATTCATAACGTTTAATTAGCCATAATAAAGAAAATAAAGAAAAATAGGCTATCCGTTTATGGTTGTTGTGTGTTAAATTGCTGTCTTTTCGCACGAATTAAGTAGCACATAAATTCGTGTCTTTTCACACAGAAACGCACGAAATCTGATTAAATACATTATGCTACCTGTGGTATTCTCGAGCACGGTTATATGTCAGACATTTAAACGGCGACGGATAGCGGAAAGCAAACCCCGTATTGAGTCAATACTGTCATCGATTGGTAAACATAATCCTTAACGTAAATATCCCAGGTTCGTACACAACAATTTTCCTTACATGTTGACTTTGCGCGCAGCCTTGGCGGCGAGCTGCATCCTTTAGGCTTTGCCATGGGTGGATTTGCGAGCGGTTTGCTTGGTTCTGGCCATGGCGCTAGCTTCCTTCTTAGACAGTCGGAGTATAGCCTCGAAATGCCCATGTGAAATGTATAAAGCCGGCAGTGGCATCTGCTGATTGGACACCATCTCCCCACCACCCCGATTGGCCCGTTACGGAGGCCTCCTCTGTCGGCTATCGGAAGGGATGCTTTGCTTCTCTTTTTTTTTGACCGCGCACCCATAACAGTACACTGCGCACCCATAACAGTACACTGCGCACCCAAAACAATACACTGCGCGCCCATAAAACACACTGTACGCCAAAAAACAATACACTTTGCGTGCGCCCGCAATAATACACTTCGCGCCCAAAACAATAGATCACTGCTGGCCTTTACACGCAATAATAGTCACCATAGTCAAGAGTGAAATCTTGTGTTATAATTTAATTCTAGCCTGCTATGGCAAACGAGGCCAATAGTACACTGCGCGGATGCAACTGCACACTGCGCGCAGGCAAAAGCACAATGTGCGCGCAAAAGTACACTGCCGGCCCTTTATGCGCAATAATAGTCGCTGAAGTCAAGAGTGAAATCTTATGTTCTAATCTAATGCCAGCCTGCTATGGCGAACGATGCCAATAGTCCACTGCGCGCAGGCATTAGGACACTGCCGCGCGATAATATTCGCCAAAGTCAAGAGTAAAATCTTTTGTTCTAATCACCATGTTCAGTAATGGCATTTCCCACCTTTATTCAAATTACAACCTCTCACTTTCAGTTATTTGAAATGAAATAATCTCTCAAATATCACTATATCTAAAACAAGCCATAGAAAGTTGGTTGCAATTTCAATTAAATCATCCAGAAACGACAGAACAAACTCAAATACACTAATAGGAGAAAATATATATTTATTGATATTGTATGTTGTATAGCCTTACTTGTTGGTATCTCAGACGACCAGAACCTTAATAATAATCACCATACTTACTTCACATAGCACGGACATATAGTAGACTACTGACACTCACTCCTATGGAATGGGTATGGGGACTGGACACGCCGGGACCCAGACCCTACTGTTGTCGATCACACATATTAATGTCGTGTTCAGGGTGCTATCAGAGTTATCGGAAATACCTAGTTCCGACTGGGAAGTTTCACTTGAATGACCCTCCAAGTAGGAATTACAAGTGAGAAATAGTGAAAATGTTGTTGCCAATCTTATTGGTTTAAGAATTGTTCCGACTTCAAAACCATTTGAACACAATCATGTGGGAGTTACAACTTCCCATTTTCCACGAGAATGTGAAGTTGGCATAATACAGTATTCAAGTGCTAGTCGGTACTAGGAAACGGACATTTCTGACTTGCTAACTGGTTGAACGCGTTACAATAGCCTAAGTATATAATATGATTGACATAACCACAATAGAAAGGCCTTGGAAGTGCCATAAGTGAAAGCCGACATATTTCATTATTTTTACATTAACCTCTTTAACATGTATTAAATGAATAATGAAGAAAATTGTGTAATTTAGACTCTACGAAATATGAAATGCATTATGAAGAAAATCGTGTACTGTTGCCTACACGGAAAAGGGGGCTTTCTGACCAAAAGTGCACCAGTATCCCAAAGTATTAATCGAAATCAAGCATAGAAAACAGCGTTAGCATTAATAAAACAATTTTTCCCACGAATTCAGTTGCACGTAAATGTGTGTATTTTCTCACAAATGATGTTCAGAAAATCTCAAACAGTACATAGGCATACAACTACATTGTTTGAAACATTATTAAATAAAGACAACATTTCTGTATATTCATAACGTTTAATTAGCCATAATAAAGAAAATAAAGAAAAATAGGCTATCCGTTTATGGTTGTTGTGTGTTAAATTGCTGTCTTTTCGCACGAATTAAGTAGCACATAAATTCGTGTCTTTTCACACAGAAACGCACGAAATCTGATTAAATACATTATGCTACCTGTGGTATTCTCGAGCACGGTTATATGTCAGACATTTAAACGGCGACGGATAGCGGAAAGCAAACCCCGTATTGAGTCAATACTGTCATCGATTTGTAAACATAATCCTTAACGTAAATATCCCAGGTTCGTACACAACAATTTTCCTTACATGTTGACTTTGCGCGCAGCCTTGGCGGCGAGCTGCATCCTTTAGGCTTTGCCACGGGTGGATTTGCGAGCGGTTTGCTTGGTTCTGGCCATGGCGCTAGCTTCCTTCTTAGACAGTCGGAGTATAGCCTCGAAATGCCCATGTGAAATGTATAAAGCCGGCAGTGGCATCTGCTGATTGGACACCATCTCCCCACCACCCCGATTGGCCCGTTACGGAGGCCTCCTCTGTCGGCTATCGGAAGGGATGCTTTGCTTCTCTTTTTTTTTGACCGCGCACCCAAAACAGTACACTGCGCACCCAAAACAATACACTGCGCGCCCATAAAACACACTGTACGCCAAAAAACAATACACTTTGCGTGCGCCCGCAATAATACACTTCGCGCCCAAAACAATAGATCACTGCTGGCCTTTACACGCAATAATAGTCGCCATAGTCAAGAGTGAAATCTTGTGTTATAATTTAATTCTAGCCTGCTATGGCAAACGAGGCCAATAGTACATTGCGCGGATGCAACTGCACACTGCGCGCAGGCAAAAGCACAATGTGCGCGCAAAAGTACACTGCCGGCCCTTTATGCGCAATAATAGTCGCTGAAGTCAAGAGTGAAATCTTATGTTCTAATCTAATGCCAGCCTGCTATGGCGAACGATGCCAATAGTCCACTGCGCGCAGGCATTAGGACACTGCCGCGCGATAATATTCGCCAAAGTCAAGAGTAAAATCTTTTGTTCTAATCACCATGTTCAGTAATGGCATTTCCCCCCTTTATTCAAATTACAACCTCTCACTTTCAGTTATTTGAAATGAAATAATCTCTCAAATATCACTATATCTAAAACAAGCCATAGAAAGTTGGTTGCAATTTCAATTAAATCATCCAGAAACGACAGAACAAACTCAAATACACTAATAGGAGAAAATATATATTTATTGATATTGTATGTTGTATAGCCTTACTTGTTGGTATCTCAGACGACCAGAACCTTAATAATAATCACCATACTTACTTCACATAGCACGGACATATAGTAGACTACTGACACTCACTCCTATGGAATGGGTATGGGGACTGGACACGCCGGGACCCAGACCCTACTGTTGTCGATCACACATATTAATGTCGTGTTCAGGATGCTATCAGAGTTATCGGAAATACCTAGTTCCGACTGGGAAGTTTCACTTGAATGACCCTCCAAGTAGGAATTACAAGTGAGAAATAGTGAAAATGTTGTTGCCAATCTTATTGGTTTAAGAATTGTTCCGACTTCAAAACCATTTGAACACAATCATGTGGGAGTTACAACTTCCCATTTTCCATGAGAATGTGAAGTTGGCATAATACAGCATTCAAGTGCTAGTCGGTACTAGGAAACGGACATTTCTGACTTGCTAACTGGTTGAACGCGTTACAATAGCCTAAGTATATAATATGATTGACATAACCACAATAGAAAGGCCTTGGAAGTGCCATAAGTGAAAGCCGACATATTTCATTATTTTTACATTAACCTCTTTAACATGTATTAAATGAATAATGAAGAAAATTGTGTAATTTAGACTCTACGAAATATGAAATGCATTATGAAGAAAATCGTGTACTGTTTCCTAAACGGAAAAGGGGGCTTTCTGACCAAAAGAGCACCAGTGTCCCAAAGTATTAATCGAAATCAAGCATAGAAAACAGCGTTAGCATTAATAAAACAATTTTTCCCACGAATTAAGTTGCACGTAAATGTGTGTATTTTCTCACAAATGATGTTCAGAAAATCTCAAACAGTACATAGGCATACAACTACAATGTTTGAAACATTATTAAATAAAGACAACATTTCTGTATATTCATAACGTTTAATTAGCCATAATAAATAAAATAAAGAAAAATAGGCTATCCGTTTATGGTTGTTGTGTGTTAAATTGCTGTCTTTTCGCACGAATTAAGTAGCACATAAATTCGTGTCTTTTCACACAGAAACGCACGAAATCTGATGAAATACATTATGCTACCTGTGGTTTTCTCGAGCACGGTTATATGTCAGACATTTAAACGGCGACGGATAGCGGAAAGCAAACCCCGTATTGAGTCAATACTGTCATCGATTGGTAAACATAATCCTTAACGTAAATATCCCAGGTTCGTACACAACGATTTTCCTTACATGTTGACTTTGCGCGCAGCCTTGGCGGCGAGCTGCATCCTGTAGGCTTTGCCACGGGTGGTTTTTCGAGCGGTTTGCTTGGTTCTGGCCATGGCGCTAGCTTCCTTCTTAGACAGTCGGAGTATAGCCTCGAAATGCCCATGTGAAATATATAAAGCCGGCAGTGGCATCTGCTGATTGGACACCATCTCCCCATCACCCCGATTGGCCCGTTACGGAGGCCTCCTCTGTCGGCTATCGGAAGGGATGCTTTGCTTCTCTTTTTTTTTGACCGCGCACCAAAAACAGTACACTGCGCACCCAAAACAATACACTGCGCGCCCATAAAACACACTGTACGCCAAAAAACAATACACTTTGCGTGCGCCCGCAATAATACACTGCGCGCCCAAAACAATAGATCACTGCTGGCCTTTACACGCAATAATAGTCGCCATTGTCAAGAGTGAAATCTTGTGTTATAATTTAATGATAGCCTGCTATGGCAAACGAGGCCAATAGTACACTGCGCGGATGCAACTGCACACTGCGCGCAGGCAAAAGCACAATGTGCGCGCAAAAGTACACTGACGGCCCTTTATGCGCAATAATAGTCGCTGAAGTCAAGAGTGAAATCTTGTGTTATAATTTAATGCTAGCCTGCTATGGCAAACGAGGCCAATAGTACACTGCGCGGATGCAACTGCACACTGCGCGCAGGCAAAAGCACAATGTGCGCGCAAAAGTACACTGCCGGCCCTTTATGCGCAATAATAGTCGCTGAAGTCAAGAGTGAAATCTTATGTTCTAATCTAATGCCAGCCTGCTATGGCGAACGATGCCAATAGTCCACTGCGCGCAGGCATTAGGACACTGCCGCGCGATAATATTCGCCAAAGTCAAGAGTAAAATCTTTTGTTCTAATCACCACATGTTCAGTAATGGCATTTCCCCCCTTTATTCAAATTACAACCTCTCACTTTCAGTTATTTGAAATGAAATAATCTCTCAAATATCACTATATCTAAAACAAGCCATAGAAAGTTGGTTGCAATTTCAATTAAATCATCCAGAAACGACAGAACAAACACAAATACACTAATAGGAGAAAATATATATTTATTGATATTGTATGTTGTATAGCCTTACTTGTTGGTATCTCAGACGACCAGAACCTTAATAATAATCACCATACTTACTTCACATAGCACGGACATATAGTAGACTACTGACACTCACTCCTATGGAATGGGTATGGGGACTGGACACGCCGGGACCCAGACCCTACTGTTGTCGATCACACATATTAATTTCGTGTTCAGGGTGCTATCAGAGTTATCGGAAATAACTAGTTCCGACTGGGAAGTTTCACTTGAATGACCCTCCAAGTAGGAATTACAAGTGAGAAATAGTGAAAATGTTGTTGCCAATCTTATTGGTTTAAGAATTGTTCCGACTTCAAAACCACTTGAACACAATCATGTGGGAGTTACAACTTCCCATTTTCCACGAGAATGTGAAGTTGGCATAATACAGCATTCAAGTGCTAGTCGGTACTAGGAAACGGACATTTCTGACTTGCTAACTGGTTGAACGCGTTACAATAGCCTAAGTATATAATATGATTGACATAACCACAATAGAAAGGCCTTGGAAGTGCCATAAGTGAAAGCCGACATATTTCATTATTTTTACATTAACCTCTTTAACATGTATTAAATGAATAATGAAGAACATTTTGTAATTTAGACTCTACGAAATATGAAATGCATAATGAAGAAAATCGTGTACTGTTGCCTACACGGAAAAGGGGGCTTTCTGACCAAAAGTGCACCAGTATCCCAAAGTATTAATCGAAATCAAGCATAGAAAACAGCGTTAGCATTAATAAAACAATTTTCCCACGAATTAAGTTGCACGTAAATGTGTGTATTTTCTCACAAATGATGTTCAGTAAATCTCAAACAGTACATAGGCATACAACTACAATGTTTGAAACATTATTAAATAAAGACAACATTTCTGTATATTCATAACGTTTAATTAGCCATAATAAAGAAAATAAAGAAAAATAGGCTATCCGTTTATGGTTGTTGTGTGTTAAATTGCTGTCTTTTCGCACGAATTAAGTAGCACATAAATTCGTGTCTTTTCACACAGAAACGCACGAAATCTGATGAAATACATTATGCTACCTGTGGTTTTCTCGAGCAGGGTTATATGTCAGACATTTAAACGGCGACGGATAGCGGAAAGCAATCCCCGTATTGAGTCAATACTGTCATCGATTGGTAAACATAATCCTTAACGTAAATATCCCAGGTTCGTACACAACGATTTTCCTTACATGTTGACTTTGCGCGCAGCCTTGGCGGCGAGCTGCATCCTGTAGGCTTTGCCACGGGTGGATTTGCGAGCGGTTTGCTTGGTTCTGGCCATGGCGCTAGCTTCCTTCTTAGACAGTCGGAGTATAGCCTCGAAATGCCCATGTGAAATGTATAAAGCCGGCAGTGGCATCTGCTGATTGGACACCATCTCCCCACCACCCCGATTGGCCCGTTACGGAGGCCTCCTCTGTCGGCTATCGGAAGGGATGCTTTGCTTCTCTTTTTTTTGACCGCGCACCCAAAACAGTACACTGCGCACCCAAAACAATACACTGCGCGCCCATAAAACACACTGTACGCCAAAAAACAATACACTTTGCGTGCGCCCGCAATAATACACTGCGCGCCCAAAACAATAGATCACTGCTGGCCTTTACACGCAATAATAGTCGCCATAGTCAAGAGTGAAATCTTGTGTTATAATTTAATGCTAGCCTGCTATGGAAAACGAGGCCAATAGTACACTGCGCGGATGCAACTGCACACTGCGCGCAGGCAAAAGCACAATGTGCGCGCAAAAGTACACTGCCGGCCCTTTATGCGCAATAATAGTCGCTGAAGTCAAGAGTGAAATCTTATGTTCTAATCTAATGCCAGCCTGCTATGGCGAACGATGCCAATAGTCCACTGCGCGCAGGCATTAGGACACTGCCGCGCGATAATATTCGCCAAAGTCAAGAGTAAAATCTTTTGTTCTAATCACCACATGTTCAGTAATGGCATTTCCCCCCTTTATTCAAATTACAACCTCTCACTTTCAGTTATTTGAAATGAAATAATCTCTCAAATATCACTATATCTAAAACAAGCCATAGAAAGTTGGTTGCAATTTCAATTAAATCATCCAGAAACGACAGAACAAACTCAAATACACTAATAGGAGAAAATATATATTTATTGATATTGTATGTTGTATAGCCTTACTTGTTGGTATCTCAGACGACCAGAACCTTAATAATAATCACCATACTTACTTCACATAGCACGGACATATAGTAGACTACTGACACTCACTCCTATGGAATGGGTATGGGGACTGGACACGCCGGGACCCAGACCCTACTGTTGTCGATCACACATATTAATGTCGTGTTCAGGGTGCTATCAGAGTTATCGGAAATAACTAGTTCCGACTGGGAAGTTTCACTTGAATGACCCTCCAAGTAGGAATTACAAGTGAGAAATAGTGAAAATGTTGTTGCCAATCTTATTGGTTTAAGAATTGTTCCGACTTCAAAACCACTTGAACACAATCATGTGGGAGTTACAACTTCCCATTTTCCACGAGAATGTGAAGTTGGCATAATACAGCATTCAATTGCTAGTCGGTACTGGGAAACGGACATTTCTGACTTGCTAACTGGTTGAACGCGTTACAATAGCCTAAGTATATAATATGATTGACATAACCACAATAGAAAGGCCTTGGAAGTGCCATAAGTGAAAGCCGACATATTTCATTATTTTTACATTAACCTCTTTAACATGTATTAAATGAATAATGAAGAAAATGGTGTAATTTAGACTCTACGAAATATGAAATGCATTATGAAGAAAATCGTGTACTGTTGCCTACACGGAAAAGGGGGCTTTCTGACCAAAAGTGCACCAGTGTCCCAAAGTATTAATCGAAATCAAGCATAGAAAACAGCGTTAGCATTAATAAAACAATTTTTCTCACGAATTAGGTTGCACGTAAATGTGTGTATTTTCTCACAAATGATGTTCAGAAAATCTCAAACAGTACATAGGCATACAACTACAATGTTTGAAACATTATTAAATAAAGACAACATTTCTGTATATTCATAACGTTTAATTAGCCATAATAAAGAAAATAAAGAAAAATAGGCTATCCGTTTATGGTTGTTGTGTGTTAAATTGCTGTCTTTTCGCACGAATTAAGTAGCACATAAATTCGTGTCTTTTCACACAGAAACGCACGAAATCTGATGAAATACATTATGCTACCTGTGGTTTTCTCGAGCACGGTTATATGTCAGACATTTGAACGGTTACGGATAGCGGAAAGCAAACCCCGTATTGAGTCAATACTGTCATCGATTGGTAAACATAATCCTTAACGTAAATATCCCAGGTTCGTACACAACGATTTTCCTTACATGTTGACTTTGCGCGCAGCCTTGGCGGCGAGCTGCATCCTGTAGGCTTTGCCACGGGTGGATTTGCGAGCGGTTTGCTTGGTTCTGGCCATGGCGCTAGCTTCCTTCTTAGACAGTCGGAGTATAGCCTCGAAATGCCCATGTGAAATGTATAAAGCCGGCAGTGGCATCTGCTGATTGGACACCATCTCCCCACCACCCCGATTGGCCCGTTACGGAGGCCTCCTCTGTCGGCTATCGGAAGGGATGCTTTGCTTCTCTTTTTTTTGACCGCGCACCCAAAACAGCACACTGCGCACCCAAAACAATACACTGCGCGCCCATAAAACACACTGTACGCCAAAAAACAATACACTTTGCTTGCGCCCGCAATAATACACTGCGCGCCCAAAAACAATAGATCACTGCTGGCCTTTACACGCAATAATAGTCGCCATAGTCAAGAGTGAAATCTTGTGTTATAATTTAATGCTAGCCTGCTATGGCAAAGGAGGCCAATAGTACACTGCGCAGATGCAACTGCACACTGCGCGCAGGCAAAAGCACAATGTGCGCGCAAAAGTACACTGCCGGCCCTTTATGCGCAATAATAGTCGCTGAAGTCAAGAGTGAAATCTTGTGTTATAATTTAATGCTAGCCTGCCATGGCAAACGAGGCCAATAGTACACTGCGCGGATGCAACTGCACACTGCGCGCAGGCAAAAGCACAATGTGCGCGCAAAAGTACACTGCCGGCCCTTTATGCGCAATAATAGTCGCTGAAGTCAAGAGTGAAATCTTATGTTCTAATCTAATGTCAGCCTGCTATGGCGAACGATGCCAATAGTCCACTGCGCGCAGGCATTAGGACACTGCCGCGCGATAATATTCATCAAAGTCAAGAGTAAAATATTTTGTTCTAATCACCACATGTTCAGTAATGGTATTTCCCCCCTTTATTCAAATTACAACCTCTCACTTTCAGTTATTTGAAATGAAATAATCTCTCAAATATCACTATATCTAAAACAAGCCATAGAAAGTTGGTTGCAATTTCAATTAAATCATCCAGAAACGACAGAACAAACTCAAATACACTAATAGGAGAAAATATATATTTATTGATATTGTATGTTGTATAGCCTTACTTGTTGGTATCTCAGACGACCAGAACCTTAATAATAATCACCATACTTACTTCACATAGCACGGACATATAGTAGACTACTGACACTCACTCCTATGGAATGGGTATGGGGACTGGACACGCCGGGACCCAGACCCTACTGTTGTCGATCACACATATTAATGTCGTGTTCAGGGTGCTATCAGAGTTATCGGAAATACCTAGTTCCGACTGGGAAGTTTCACTTGAATGACCCTCCAAGTAGGAATTACAAGTGAGAAATAGTGAAAATGTTGTTGCCAATCTTATTGGTTTAAGAATTGTTCCGACTTCAAAACCACTTGAACACAATCATGTGGGAGTTACAACTTCCCATTTTCCACGAGAATGTGAAGTTGGCATAATACAGCATTCAAGTGCTAGTCGGTACCAAGAAACGGACATTTCTGACTTGCTAACTGGTTGAACGCGTTACAATAGCCTAAGTATATAATATGATTGACATAACCACAATAGAAAGGCCTTGGAAGTGCCATAAGTGAAAGCCGACATATTTCATTACTTTTACATTAACCTCTTTAACATGTATTAAATGAATAATGAAGAAAATTGTGTAATTTAGACTCTACGAAATATGAAATGCATTATGAAGAAAATCGTGTACTGTTAACTACACGGAAAAGGGGGCTTTCTGACCAAAAGTGCACCAGTATCCCAAAGTATTAATCGAAATCAAGCATAGAAAACAGCGTTAGCATTAATAAAACAATTTTTTCCCACGAATTAAGTTGCACGTAAATGTGTGTATTTTCTCACAAATGATGTTCAGAAAATCTCAAACAGTACATAGGCATACAACTACAATGTTTGAAACATTATTAAATAAAGACAACATTTCTGTATATTCATAACGTTTAATTAGCCATAATAAAGAAAATAAAGAAAAATAGGCTATCCGTTTATGGTTGTTGTGTGTTAAATTGCTGTCTTTTCGCACGAATTAAGTAGCACATAAATTCGTGTATTTTCACACAGAAACGCACGAAATCTGATGAAATACATTATGCTACCTGTGGTTTTCTCGAGCACGGTTATATGTCAGACATTTAAACGGCGACGGATAGCGGAAAGCAAACCCCGTATTGAGTCAATACTGTCATCGATTGGTAAACATAATCCTTAACGTAAATATCCCAGGTTCGTACACAACGATTTTCCTTACATGTTGACTTTGCGCGCAGCCTTGGCGGCGAGCTGCATCCTGTAGGCTTTGCCACGGGTGGATTTGCGAGCGGTTTGCTTGGTTCTGGCCATGGCGCTAGCTTCCTTCTTAGACAGTCGGAGTATAGCCTCGAAATGCCCATGTGAAATGTATAAAGCCGGCAGTGGCATCTGCTGATTGGACACCATCTCCCCACCACCCCGATTGGCCCGTTACGGAGGCCTCCTCTGTCGGCTATCGGAAGGGATGCTTTGCTTCTCTTTTTTTTTGACCGCGCACCCAAAACAGTACACTGCGCATCCAAAACAATACACTGCGCGCCCATAAAACACACTGTACGCCAAAAAACAATACACTTTGCGTGCGCCTGCAATAATACACTGCGCGCCCAAAACAATAGATCACTGCCGGCCTTTACACGCAATAATAGTCGCCATAGTCAAGAGTGAAATCTTGTGTTATAATTTAATGCTAGCCTGCTATGGCAAAGGAGGCCAATAGTACACTGCGCGGATGCAACTGCACACTGCGCGCAGGCAAAAGCACAATGTGCGGGCAAAAGTACACTGCCGGCCCTTTATGCGCAATAATAGTCGCTGAAGTCAAGAGTGAAATCTTATGTTCTAATCTAATGCCAGCCTGCTATGGCGAACGATGCCAATAGTCCACTGCGCGCAGGCATTAGGACACTGCCGCGCGATAATATTCGCCAAAGTCAAGAGTAAAATCTTTTTTTCTAATCACCACATGTTCAGTAATGGCATTTCAAATCAAATCAAATCAAATCAAATTTTATTGGTCACATGCGCCGAATACAACAGGTGCAGACATTACAGTGAAATGCTTACTTACAGCCCTTAACCAACAGTGCATTTATTTTAAACAAAAAAGTAAGAATAAAACAACAACAAAAAAAGTGTTGAGAAAAAAAGAGCAGAAGTAAAAGTAAAAATATAGTGACAGTAGGGAGGCTATATATACAATAGAATAAAGTGACAGTAGGGAGGCTATATATACAGGGGGGTACCGTTGCATAGTCAATGTGCGGGGGCACCGGCTAGTTGAGGTAGTTGAGGTAATATGTACATGTGGGTAGAGTTAAAGTGACTATGCATAAATACTTAACAGAGTAGCAGCAGCGTAAAAAGTATGGGGGTGGGGGGGCAGTGCAAATAGTCCGGGTAGCCAT
This sequence comes from Coregonus lavaretus, assembly GCF_964263955.1. Classification (NCBI taxonomy): domain Eukaryota; kingdom Metazoa; phylum Chordata; class Actinopteri; order Salmoniformes; family Salmonidae; genus Coregonus; species Coregonus lavaretus. Next base: position 88,816 of record NW_028165729.1, read on the forward strand.
GATTAGCTGTTCAGGAGTCTTATGGCTTGGGGGTAGAAGCTGTTGAGAAGTCTTTTGGACCTAGACTTGGCACTCCGGTACCGCTTGCCGTGCGGTAGCAGAGAGAACAGTCTATGACTAGGGTGACTGGAGTCTTTGACAATTTTGAGGGCCTTCCTCTGACACCGCCTGGTATAGAGGTCCTGGATGGCAGGGAGCTTTGCCCCTGTGATGTACTGGGCCGTACGCACTACCCTCTGTAGTGCCTTGCGGTCAGAGGCCAAGCAGTTGCCATACCAGGCGGTGATGCAACCAGTCAGGATGCTCTCGATGGTGCAGCTGTAGAATTTTTTGAGGATCTGAGGACCCATGCCAAATCTTTTTAGTCTCCTGAGGGGGAATAGGCTTTGTCGTGCCCTCTTCACGACTGTCTTGGTGTGTTTGGACCATGATAGTTCGTTGGTGATGTGGACACCAAGGAACTTGAAGCTCTCAACCTGTTCCACTACAGCCCCGTCGATGAGAATGGGGGCGTGCTCAGTCCTCTTTTTTTTCCTGTAGTCCACAATCATCTCCTTTGTCTTGGTCACGTTGAGGGAGAGGTTGTTGTCCTGGCACCACACGGCCAGATCTCTGACCTCCTCCCTATAGGCTGTCTCATCGTTGTCGGTGATCAGGCCTACCACTGTTGTGTCGTCGGCAAACTTAATGATGGTGTTGGAGTCGTGCCTGGCCATGCAGTCATGGGTGAACAGAGAGTACAGGAGGGGACTGAGCACGCACCCCTGAGGGGCCCCCGTGTTGAGGATCAGTGTGGCAGATGTGTTGTTACCTACCCTTACCACCTGGGGGCGGCCCGTCAGGAAGTCCAGGATCCAGTTGCAGAGGGAGGTGTTTAGTCCCAGGATCCTTAGCTTAGTGATGAGCTTTGAGGGCACTATGGTGTTGAATGCTGAGCTGTAGTCAATGAATAGCATTCTCACGTAGGTGTTCCTCTTGTCCAGGTGGGAAAGGGCAGTGTGGAGTGCGATAGAGATTGCATCATCTGTGGATCTGTTGGGGCGGTATGCAAATTGGAGTGGGTCTAGGGTTTCTGGGATTATGCTGTTGATGTGAGCCATGACCAGTCTTTCAAAGCACTTCATGGCTACAGACGTCAGTGCCACGGGTCGGTAGTCATTTAGGCAGGTTATCTTAGAGTTCTTGGGCACGGGGACTATGGTGGTCTGCTTGAAACATGTTGGTATTACAGACTCAGTCAGGGACATGTTGAAAATGTCAGTGAAGACACTTGCCAGTTGGTCAGCACATGCTCGGAGTACACGTCCTGGTAATCCGTCTGGCCCTGCGGCCTTGTGAATGTTGACCTGCTTAAAAGTCTTACTCACATCGGCTACGGAGAGCGTGATCACATAGTCGTCCGGAACAGCTGGTGCTCTCATGCATGCTTCAGTGTTGCTTGCCTCGAAGCGAGCATAGAAGTGGTTTAGCTCGTCTGGTAGGCTTGTGTCACTGGGCAGCTCGCGGCTGTGCTTCCCTTTGTAGTCTGTAATAGTTTTCAAGCCCTGCCACATCCGACGAGCGTCAGAGCCAGTGTAGTATGATTCAATCTTAGACCTGTATTGACTCTTTGCCTGTTTCCCCCCTTTATTCAAATTACAACCTCTCACTTTCAGTTATTTGAAATGAAATAATCTCTCAAATATCACTATATCTAAAACAAGCCATAGAAAGTTGGTTGCAATTTCAATTAAATCATCCAGAAACGACAGAACAAACACAAATACACTAATAGGAGAAAATATATATTTATTGATATTGTATGTTGTATAGCCTTACTTGTTGGTATCTCAGACGACCAGAACCTTAATAATAATCACCATACTTACTTCACATAGCACGGACATATAGTAGACTACTGACACTCACTCCTATGGAATGGGTATGGGGACTGGACACGCCGGGACCCAGACCCTACTGTTGTCGATCACACATATTAATTTCGTGTTCAGGGTGCTATCAGAGTTATCGGAAATAACTAGTTCCGACAGGGAAGTTTCACTTGAATGACCCTCCAAGTAGGAATTACAAGTGAGAAATAGTGAAAATGTTGTTGCCAATCTTATTGGTTTAAGAATTGTTCCGACTTCAAAACCACTTGAACACAATCATGTGGGAGTTACAACTTCCCATTTTCCACGAGAATGTGAAGTTGGCATAATACAGCATTCAAGTGCTAGTCGGTACTAGGAAACGGACATTTCTGACTTGCTAACTGGTTGAACGCGTTACAATAGCCTAAGTATATAATATGATTGACATAACCACAATAGAAAGGCCTTGGAAGTGCCATAAGTGAAAGCCGACATATTTCATTATTTTTACATTAACCTCTTTAACATGTATTAAATGAATAATGAAGAACATTTTGTAATTTAGACTCTACGAAATATGAAATGCATAATGAAGAAAATCGTGTACTGTTGCCTACACGGAAAAGGGGGCTTTCTGACCAAAAGTGCACCAGTATCCCAAAGTATTAATCGAAATCAAGCATAGAAAACAGCGTTAGCATTAATAAAACAATTTTCCCACGAATTAAGTTGCACGTAAATGTGTGTATTTTCTCACAAATGATGTTCAGTAAATCTCAAACAGTACATAGGCATACAACTACAATGTTTGAAACATTATTAAATAAAGACAACATTTCTGTATATTCATAACGTTTAATTAGCCATAATAAAGAAAATAAAGAAAAATAGGCTATCCGTTTATGGTTGTTGTGTGTTAAATTGCTGTCTTTTCGCACGAATTAAGTAGCACATAAATTCGTGTCTTTTCACACAGAAACGCACGAAATCTGATGAAATACATTATGCTACCTGTGGTTTTCTCGAGCAGGGTTATATGTCAGACATTTAAACGGCGACGGATAGCGGAAAGCAATCCCCGTATTGAGTCAATACTGTCATCGATTGGTAAACATAATCCTTAACGTAAATATCCCAGGTTCGTACACAACGATTTTCCTTACATGTTGACTTTGCGCGCAGCCTTGGCGGCGAGCTGCATCCTGTAGGCTTTGCCACGGGTGGATTTGCGAGCGGTTTGCTTGGTTCTGGCCATGGCGCTAGCTTCCTTCTTAGACAGTCGGAGTATAGCCTCGAAATGCCCATGTGAAATGTATAAAGCCGGCAGTGGCATCTGCTGATTGGACACCATCTCCCCACCACCCCGATTGGCCCGTTACGGAGGCCTCCTCTGTCGGCTATCGGAAGGGATGCTTTGCTTCTCTTTTTTTTGACCGCGCACCCAAAACAGTACACTGCGCACCCAAAACAATACACTGCGCGCCCATAAAACACACTGTACGCCAAAAAACAATACACTTTGCGTGCGCCCGCAATAATACACTGCGCGCCCAAAACAATAGATCACTGCTGGCCTTTACACGCAATAATAGTCGCCATAGTCAAGAGTGAAATCTTGTGTTATAATTTAATGCTAGCCTGCTATGGCAAACGAGGCCAATAGTACACTGCGCGGATGCAACTGCACACTGCGCGCAGGCAAAAGCACAATGTGCGCGCAAAAGTACACTGCCGGCCCTTTATGCGCAATAATAGTCGCTGAAGTCAAGAGTGAAATCTTATGTTCTAATCTAATGCCAGCCTGCTATGGCGAACGATGCCAATAGTCCACTGCGCGCAGGCATTAGGACACTGCCGCGCGATAATATTCGCCAAAGTCAAGAGTAAAATCTTTTGTTCTAATCACCACATGTTCAGTAATGGCATTTCCCCCCTTTATTCAAATTACAACCTCTCACTTTCAGTTATTTGAAATGAAATAATCTCTCAAATATCACTATATCTAAAACAAGCCATAGAAAGTTGGTTGCAATTTCAATTAAATCATCCAGAAACGACAGAACAAACTCAAATACACTAATAGGAGAAAATATATATTTATTGATATTGTATGTTGTATAGCCTTACTTGTTGGTATCTCAGACGACCAGAACCTTAATAATAATCACCATACTTACTTCACATAGCACGGACATATAGTAGACTACTGACACTCACTCCTATGGAATGGGTATGGGGACTGGACACGCCGGGACCCAGACCCTACTGTTGTCGATCACACATATTAATGTCGTGTTCAGGGTGCTATCAGAGTTATCGGAAATACCTAGTTCCGACTGGGAAGTTTCACTTGAATGACCCTCCAAGTAGGAATTACAAGTGAGAAATAGTGAAAATGTTGTTGCCAATCTTATTGGTTTAAGAATTGTTCCGACTTCAAAACCACTTGAACACAATCATGTGGGAGTTACAACTTCCCATTTTCCACGAGAATGTGAAGTTGGCATAATACAGCATTCAAGTGCTAGTCGGTACCAAGAAACGGACATTTCTGACTTGCTAACTGGTTGAACGCGTTACAATAGCCTAAGTATATAATATGATTGACATAACCACAATAGAAAGGCCTTGGAAGTGCCATAAGTGAAAGCCGACATATTTCATTATTTTTACATTAACCTCTTTAACATGTATTAAATGAATAATGAAGAATATTGTGTAATTTAGACTCTACGAAATATGAAATGCATTATGAAGAAAATCGTGTACTGTTGCCTACACGGAAAAGGGGGCTTTCTGACCAAAAGTGCACCAGTATCCCAAAATATTAATCGAAATCAAGCATAGAAAACAGCGTTAGCATTAATAATACAATTTTTCCCACGAATTCAGTTGCACGTAAATGTGTGTATTTTCTCACAAATGATGTTCAGAAAATCTCAAACAGTACATAGGCATACAACTACAATGTTTGAAACATTATTAAATAAAGACAACATTTCTGTATATTCATAACGTTTAATTAGCCATAATAAAGAAAATAAAGAAAAATAGGCTATCCGTTTATGGTTGTTGTGTGTTAAATTGCTGTCTTTTCGCACGAATTGAGTAGCACATAAATTCGTGTATTTTCACACAGAAACGCACGAAATCTGATGAAATACATTATGCTACCTGTGGTTTTCTCGAGCACGGTTATATGTCAGACATTTAAACGGCGACGGATAGCGGAAAGCAAACCCCGTATTGAGTCAATACTGTCATCGATTGGTAAACATAATCCTTAACGTAAATATCCCAGGTTCGTACACAACGATTTTCCTTACATGTTGACTTTGCGCGCAGCCTTGGCGGCGAGCTGCATCCTGTAGGCTTTGCCACGGGTGGATTTGCGAGCGGTTTGCTTGGTTCTGGCCATGGCGCTAGCTTCCTTCTTAGACAGTCGGAGTATAGCCTCGAAATGCCCATGTGAAATGTATAAAGCCGGCAGTGGCATCTGCTGATTGGACACCATCTCCCCACCACCCCGATTGGCCCGTTACGGAGGCCTCCTCTGTCGGCTATCGGAAGGGATGCTTTGCTTCTCTTTTTTTTTGACCGCGCACGCAAAACAGTACACTGCGCACCCAAAACAATACACTGCGCGCCCATAAAACACACTGTACGCCAAAAAACAATACACTTTGCGTGCGCCCGCAATAATACACTGCGCGCCCAAAACAATAGATCACTGCCGGCCTTTACACGCAATAATAGTCGCCATAGTCAAGAGTGAAATCTTGTGTTATAATTTAATGCTAGCCTGCTATGGCAAAGGAGGCCAATAGTACACTGCGCGGATGCAACTGCACACTGCGCGCAGGCAAAAGCACAATGTGCGCGCAAAAGTACACTGCCGGCCCTTTATGCGCAATAATAGTCGCTGAAGTCAAGAGTGAAATCTTATGTTCTAATCTAATGCCAGCCTGCTATGGCGAACGATGCCAATAGTCCACTGCGCGCAGGCATTAGGACACTGCCGCGCGATAATATTCGCCAAAGTCAAGAGTAAAATCTTTTTTTCTAATCACCACATGTTCAGTAATGGCATTTCCCCCCTTTATTCAAATTACAACCTCTCACTTTCAGTTATTTGAAATGAAATAATCTCTCAAATATCACTATATCTAAAACAAGCCATAGAAAGTTGGTTGCAATTTCAATTAAATAATCCAGAAACGACAGAACAAACTCAAATACACTAATAGGAGAAAATATATATTTATTGATATTGTATGTTGTATAGCCTTACTTGTTGGTATCTCAGACGACCAGAACCTTAATAATAATCACCATACTTACTTCACATAGCACGGACATATAGTAGACTACTGACACTCACTCCTATGGAATGGGTATGGGGACTGGACACGCCGGGACCCAGACCCTACTGTTGTCGATCACACATATTAATGTCGTGTTCAGGGTGCTATCAGAGTTATCGGAAATACCTAGTTCCGACTGGGAAGTTTCACTTGAATGACCCTCCAAGTAGGAATTACAAGTGAGAAATAGTGAAAATGTTGTTGCCAATCTTATTGGTTTAAGAATTGTTCCGACTTCAAAACCACTTGAACACAATCATGTGGGAGTTACAACTTCCCATTTTCCACGAGAATGTGAAGTTGGCATAATACAGCATTCAAGTGCTAGTCGGTACCAAGAAACGGACATTTCTGACTTGCTAACTGGTTGAACGCGTTACAATAGCCTAAGTATATAATATGATTGACATAACCACAATAGAAAGGCCTTGGAAGTGCCATAAGTGAAAGCCGACATATTTCATTATTTTTACATTAACCTCTTTAACATGTATTAAATGAATAATGAAGAAAATTGTGTAATTTAGACTCTACGAAATATGAAATGCATTATGAAGAAAATCGTGTACTGTTGCCTACACGGAAAAGGGGGCTTTCTGACCAAAAGTGCACCAGTTTCCCAAAATATTAATCGAAATCAAGCATAGAAAACAGCGTTAGCATTAATAATACAATTTTTCCCACGAATTCAGTTGCACGTAAATGTGTGTATTTTCTCACAAATGATGTTCAGAAAATCTCAAACAGTACATAGGCATACAACTACAATGTTTGAAACATTATTAAATAAAGACAACATTTCTGTATATTCATAACGTTTAATTAGCCATAATAAAGAAAATAAAGAAAAATAGGCTATCCGTTTATGGTTGTTGTGTGTTAAATTGCTGTCTTTTCGCACGAATTGAGTAGCACATAAATTCGTGTATTTTCACACAGAAACGCACGAAATCTGATGAAATACATTATGCTACCTGTGGTTTTCTCGAGCACGGTTATATGTCAGACATTTAAACGGCGACGGATAGCGGAAAGCAAACCCCGTATTGAGTCAATACTGTCATCGATTGGTAAACATAATCCTTAACGTAAATATCCCAGGTTCGTACACAACGATTTTCCTTACATGTTGACTTTGCGCGCAGCCTTGGCGGCGAGCTGCATCCTGTAGGCTTTGCCACGGGTGGATTTGCGAGCGGTTTGCTTGGTTCTGGCCATGGCGCTAGCTTCCTTCTTAGACAGTCGGAGTATAGCCTCGAAATGCCCATGTGAAATGTATAAAGCCGGCAGTGGCATCTGCTGATTGGACACCATCTCCCCACCACCCCGATTGGCCCGTTACGGAGGCCTCCTCTGTCGGCTATCGGAAGGGATGCTTTGCTTCTCTTTTTTTTTGACCGCGCACCCAAAACAGTACACTGCGCACCCAAAACAATACACTGCGCGCCCATAAAACACACTGTACGCCAAAAAACAATACACTTTGCGTGCGCCCGCAATAATACACTGCGCGCCCAAAACAATAAATCACTGCCGGCCTTTACACGCAATAATAGTCGCCATAGTCAAGAGTGAAATCTTGTGTTATAATTTAATGCTAGCCTGCTATGGCAAAGGAGGCCAATAGTACACTGCGCGGATGCAACTGCACACTGCGCGCAGGCAAAAGCACAATGTGCGCGCAAAAGTACACTGCCGGCCCTTTATGCGCAATAATAGTCGCTGAAGTCAAGAGTGAAATCTTATGTTCTAATCTAATGCCAGCCTGCTATGGCGAACGATGCCAATAGTCCACTGCGCGCAGGCATTAGGACACTGCCGCGCGATAATATTCACCAAAGTCAAGAGTAAAATCTTTTTTTCTAATCACCACATGTTCAGTAATGGCATTTCCCCCCTTTATTCAAATTACAACCTCTCACTTTCAGTTATTTGAAATGAAATAATCTCTCAAATATCACTATATCTAAAACAAGCCATAGAAAGTTGGTTGCAATTTCAATTAAATAATCCAGAAACGACAGAACAAACTCAAATACACTAATAGGAGAAAATATATATTTATTGATATTGTATGTTGTATAGCCTTACTTGTTGGTATCTCAGACGACCAGAACCTTAATAATAATCACCATACTTACTTCACATAGCACGGACATATAGTAGACTACTGACACTCACTCCTATGGAATGGGTATGGGGACTGGACACGCCGGGACCCAGACCCTACTGTTGTCGATCACACATATTAATGTCGTGTTCAGGGTGCTATCAGAGTTATCGGAAATACCTAGTTCCGACTGGGAAGTTTCACTTGAATGACCCTCCAAGTAGGAATTACAAGTGAGAAATAGTGAAAATGTTGTTGCCAATCTTATTGGTTTAAGAATTGTTCCGACTTCAAAACCACTTGAACACAATCATGTGGGAGTTACAACTTCCCATTTTCCACGAGAATGTGAAGTTGGCATAATACAGCATTCAAGTGCTAGTCGGTACCAAGAAACGGACATTTCTGACTTGCTAACTGGTTGAACGCGTTACAATAGCCTAAGTATATAATATGATTGACATAACCACAATAGAAAGGCCTTGGAAGTGCCATAAGTGAAAGCCGACATATTTCATTATTTTTACATTAACCTCTTTAACATGTATTAAATGAATAATGAAGAAAATTGTGTAATTTAGACTCTACGAAATATGAAATGCATTATGAAGAAAATTGTGTACTGTTGCCTACACGGAAAAGGGGGCTTTCTGACCAAAAGTGCACCAGTATCCCAAAATATTAATCGAAATCAAGCATAGAAAACAGCGTTAGCATTAATAATACAATTTTTCCCACGAATTCAGTTGCACGTAAATGTGTGTATTTTCTCACAAATGATGTTCAGAAAATCTCAAACAGTACATAGGCATACAACTACAATGTTTGAAACATTATTAAATAAAGACAACATTTCTGTATATTCATAACGTTTAATTAGCCATAATAAAGAAAATAAAGAAAAATAGGCTATCCGTTTATGGTTGTTGTGTGTTAAATTGCTGTCTTTTCGCACGAATTGAGTAGCACATAAATTCGTGTATTTTCACACAGAAACGCACATTATTAAATAAAGACAACATTTCTGTATATTCATAACGTTTAATTAGCCATAATAAAGAAAATAAAGAAAAATAGGCTATCCGTTTATGGTTGTTGTGTGTTAAATTGCTGTCTTTTCGCACGAATTGAGTAGCACATAAATTCGTGTATTTTCACACAGAAACGCACGAAATCTGATGAAATACATTATGCTACCTGTGGTTTTCTCGAGCACGGTTATATGTCAGACATTTAAACGGCGACGGATAGCGGAAAGCAAACCCCGTATTGAGTCAATACTGTCATCGATTGGTAAACATAATCCTTAACGTAAATATCCCAGGTTCGTACACAACGATTTTCCTTACATGTTGACTTTGCGCGCAGCCTTGGCGGCGAGCTGCATCCTGTAGGCTTTGCCACGGGTGGATTTGCGAGCGGTTTGCTTGGTTCTGGCCATGGCGCTAGCTTTCTTCTTAGACAGTCGGAGTATAGCCTCGAAATGCCCATGTGAAATGTATAAAGCCGGCAGTGGCATCTGCTGATTGGACACCATCTCCCCACCACCCCGATTGGCCCGTTACGGAGGCCTCCTCTGTCGGCTATCGGAAGGGATGCTTTGCTTCTCTTTTTTTTTGACCGCGCACCCAAAACAGTACACTGCGCACCCAAAACAATACACTGCGCGCCCATAAAACACACTGTACGCCAAAAAACAATACACTTTGCGTGCGCCCGCAATAATACACTGCGCGCCCAAAACAATAGATCACTGCCGGCCTTTACACGCAATAATAGTCGCCATAGTCAAGAGTGAAATCTTGTGTTATAATTTAATGCTAGCCTGCTATGGCAAAGGAGGCCAATAGTACAATGCGCGGATGCAACTGCACACTGCGCGCAGGCAAAAGCACAATGTGCGCGCAAAAGTACACTGCCGGCCCTTTATGCGCAATAATAGTCGCTGAAGTCAAGAGTGAAATCTTATGTTCTAATCTAATGCCAGCCTGCTATGGCGAACGATGCCAATAGTCCACTGCGCGCAGGCATTAGGACACTGCCGCGCGATAATATTCGCCAAAGTCAAGAGTAAAATCTTTTTTTCTAATCACCACATGTTCAGTAATGGCATTTCCCCCCTTTATTCAAATTACAACCTCTCACTTTCAGTTATTTGAAATGAAATAATCTCTCAAATATCACTATATCTAAAACAAGCCATAGAAAGTTGGTTGCAATTTCAATTAAATAATCCAGAAACGACAAAACAAACTCAAATACACTAATAGGAGAAAATATATATTTATTGATATTGTATGTTGTATAGCCTTACTTGTTGGTATCTCAGACGACCAGAACCTTAATAATAATCACCATACTTACTTCACATAGCACGGACATATAGTAGACTACTGACACTCACTCCTATGGAATGGGTATGGGGACTGGACACGCCGGGACCCAGACCCTACTGTTGTCGATCACACATATTAATGTCGTGTTCAGGGTGCTATCAGAGTTATCGGAAATACCTAGTTCCGACTGGGAAGTTTCACTTGAATGACCCTCCAAGTAGGAATTACAAGTGAGAAATAGTGAAAATGTTGTTGCCAATCTTATTGGTTTAAGAATTGTTCCGACTTCAAAACCACTTGAACACAATCATGTGGGAGTTACAACTTCCCATTTTCCACGAGAATGTGAAGTTGGCATAATACAGCATTCAAGTGCTAGTCGGTACCAAGAAACAGACATTTCTGACTTGCTAACTGGTTGAACGCGTTACAATAGCCTAAGTATATAATATGATTGACATAACCACAATAGAAAGGCCTTGGAAGTGCCATAAGTGAAAGCCGACATATTTCATTATTTTTACATTAACCTCTTTAACATGTATTAAATGAATAATGAAGAAAATTGTGTAATTTAGAGTCTACGAAATATGAAATGCATTATGAAGAAAATCGTGTACTGTTGCCTACACGGAAAAGGGGGCTTTCTGACCAAAAGTGCACCAGTATCCCAAAATATTAATCGAAATCAAGCATAGAAAACAGCGTTAGCATTAATAATACAATTTTTCCCACGAATTCAGTTGCACGTAAATGTGTGTATTTTCTCACAAATGATGTTCAGAAAATCTCAAACAGTACATAGGCATACAACTACAATGTTTGAAACATTATTAAATAAAGACAACATTTCTGTATATTCATAACGTTTAATTAGCCATAATAAAGAAAATAAAGAAAAATAGGCTATCCGTTTATGGTTGTTGTGTGTTAAATTGCTGTCTTTTCGCACGAATTGAGTAGCACATAAATTCGTGTATTTTCACACAGAAACGCACGAAATCTGATGAAATACATTATGCTACCTGTGGTTTTCTCGAGCACGGTTATATGTCAGACATTTAAACGGCGACGGATAGCGGAAAGCAAACCCCGTATTGAGTCAATACTGTCATCGATTGGTAAACATAATCCTTAACGTAAATATCCCAGGTTCGTACACAACGATTTTCCTTACATGTTGACTTTGCGCGCAGCCTTGGCGGCGAGCTGCATCCTGTAGGCTTTGCCACGGGTGGATTTGCGAGCGGTTTGCTTGGTTCTGGCCATGGCGCTAGCTTTCTTCTTAGACAGTCGGAGTATAGCCTCGAAATGCCCATGTGAAATGTATAAAGCCGGCAGTGGCATCTGCTGATTGGACACCATCTCCCCACCACCCCGATTGGCCCGTTACGGAGGCCTCCTCTGTCGGCTATCGGAAGCGATGCTTTGCTTCTCTTTTTTTTTGACCGCGCACCCAAAACAGTACACTGCGCACCCAAAACAATACACTGCGCGCCCATAAAACACACTGTACGCCAAAAAACAATACACTTTGCGTGCGCCCGCAATAATACACTGCGCGCCCAAAACAATAGATCACTGCCGGCCTTTACACGCAATAATAGTCGCCATAGTCAAGAGTGAAATCTTGTGTTATAATTTAATGCTAGCCTGCTATGGCAAAGGAGGCCAATAGTACACTGCGCGGATGCAACTGCACACTGCGCGCAGGCAAAAGCACAATGTGCGCGCAAAAGTACACTGCCGGCCCTTTATGCGCAATAATAGTCGCTGAAGTCAAGAGTGAAATCTTATGTTCTAATCTAATGCCAGCCTGCTATGGCGAACGATGCCAATAGTCCACTGCGCGCAGGCATTAGGACACTGCCGCGCGATAATATTCGCCAAAGTCAAGAGTAAAATCTTTTTTTCTAATCACCACATGTTCAGTAATGGCATTTCCCCCCTTTATTCAAATTACAACCTCTCACTTTCAGTTATTTGAAATGAAATAATCTCTCAAATATCACTATATCTAAAACAAGCCATAGAAAGTTGGTTGCAATTTCAATTAAATAATCCAGAAACGACAGAACAAACTCAAATACACTAATAGGAGAAAATATATATTTATTGATATTGTATGTTGTATAGCCTTACTTGTTGGTATCTCAGACGACCAGAACCTTAATAATAATCACCATACTTACTTCACATAGCACGGACATATAGTAGACTACTGACACTCACTCCTATGGAATGGGTATGGGGACTGGACACGCCGGGACCCAGACCCTACTGTTGTCGATCACACATATTAATGTCGTGTTCAGGGTGCTATCAGAGTTATCGGAAATACCTAGTTCCGACTGGGAAGTTTCACTTGAATGACCCTCCAAGTAGGAATTACAAGTGAGAAATAGTGAAAATGTTGTTGCCAATCTTATTGGTTTAAGAATTGTTCCGACTTCAAAACCACTTGAACACAATCATGTGGGAGTTACAACTTCCCATTTTCCACGAGAATGTGAAGTTGGCATAATACAGCATTCAAGTGCTAGTCGGTACCAAGAAACGGACAGTTCTGACTTGCTAACTGGTTGAACGCGTTACAATAGCCTAAGTATATAATATGATTGACATAACCACAATAGAAAGGCCTTGGAAGTGCCATAAGTGAAAGCCGACATATTTCATTATTTTTACATTAACCTCTTTAACATGTATTAAATGAATAATGAAGAAAATTGTGTAATTTAGACTCTACGAAATATGAAATGCATTATGAAGAAAATCGTGTACTGTTGCCTACACGGAAAAGGGGGCTTTCTGACCAAAAGTGCACCAGTGTCCCAAAGTATTAATCGAAATCAAGCATAGAAAACAGCGTTAGCATTAATAAAACAATTTTTCCCACGAATTAAGTTGCACGTAAATGTGTGTATTTTCTCACAAATGATGTTCAGAAAATCTCAAACAGTACATAGGCATACAACTACAATGTTTGAAACATTATTAAATAAAGACAACATTTCTGTATATTCATAACGTTTAATTAGCCATAATAAAGAAAATAAAGAAAAATAGGCTATCCGTTTATGGTTGTTGTATGTTAAATTGCTGTCTTTTCGCACGAATTAAGTAGCACATAAATTCGTGTCTTTTCACACAGAAACGCACGAAATCTGATGAAATACATTATGCTACCTGTGGTTTTCTCGAGCACGGTTATATGTCAGACATTTAAACGGCGACGGATAGCGGAGAGCAAACCCCGTATTGAGTCAATACTGTCATCGATTGGTAAACATAATCCTTAACGTAAATATCCCAGGTTCGTACACAACGATTTTCCTTACATGTTGACTTTGCGCGCAGCCTTGGCGGCGAGCTGCATCCTGTATGCTTTGCCACGGGTGGATTTGCTAGCGGTTTGCTTGGTTCTGGCCATGGCGCTAGCTTCCTTCTTAGACAGTCGGAGTATAGCCTCGAAATGCCCATGTGAAATGTATAAAGCCGGCAGTGGCATCTGCTGATTGGACACCATCTCCCCACCACCCCGATTGGCCCGTTACGGAGGCCTCCTCTGTCGGCTATCGGAAGGGATGCTTTGCTTCTCTTTTTTTTTGACCGCGCACCCAAAACAGTACACTGCGCACCCAAAACAATACACTGCGCGCCCATAAAACACACTGTACGCCAAAAAACAATACACTTTGCGTACGCCCGCAATAATACACTGCGCGCCCAAAACAATAGATCACTGCTGGACTTTACACGCAATAATAGTCGCCATAGTCAAGAGTGAAATCTTGTGTTATAATTTAATGCTAGCCTGCTATGGCAAACGAGGCCAATAGTACACTGCGCGGATGCAACTGCACACTGCGCGCAGACAAAAGCACAATGTGCGCGCAAAAGTACACTGCCGGCCCTTTATGCGCAATAATAGTCGCTGAAGTCAAGAGTGAAATCTTATGTTCTAATCTAATGCCAGCCTGCTATGGCGAACGATGCCAATAGTCCACTGTGCGCAGGCATTAGGACACTGCCGCGCGATAATATTCGCCAAAGTCAAGAGTAAAATCTTTTGTTCTAATCACCACATGTTCAGTAATGGCATTTCCCCCCTTTATTCAAATTACAACCTCTCACTTTCAGTTATTTGAAATGAAATAATCTCTCAAATATCACTATATCTAAAACAAGCCATAGAAAGTTGGTTGCAATTTCAATTAAATCATCCAGAAACGACAGAACAAACTCAAATACACTAATAGGAGAAAATATATATTTATTGATATTGTATGTTGTATAGCCTTACTTGTTGGTATCTCAGACGACCAGAACCTTAATAATAATCACCATACTTACTTCACATATCACGGACATATAGTAGACTACTGACACTCACTCCTATGGAATGGGTATGGGGACTGGACACGCCGGGACCCAGACCCTACTGTTGTCGATCACACATATTAATTTCGTGTTCAGGGTGCTATCAGAGTTATCGGAAATAACTAGTTCCGAATGGGAAGTTTCACTTGAATGACCCTCCAAGTAGGAATTACAAGTGAGAAATAGTGAAAATGTTGTTGCCAATCTTATTGGTTTAAGAATTGTTCCGACTTCAAAACCACTTGAACACAATCATGTGGGAGTTACAACTTCCCATTTTCCACGAGAATGTGAAGTTGGCATAGTACAGCATTCAAGTGCTAGTCGGTACTAGGAAACGGACATTTCTGACTTGCTAACTGGTTGAACGCGTTACAATAGCCTAAGTATATAATATGATTGACATAACCACAATAGAAAGGCCTTGGAAGTGCCATAAGTGGAAGCCGACATATTTCATTATTTTTACATTAACCTCTTTAACATGTATTAAATGAATAATGAAGAAAATTGTGTAATTTAGACTCTACGAAATATGAAATGCATTATGAAGAAAATCGTGTACTGTTGCCTACACGGAAAAGGGGGCTTTCTGACCAAAAGTGCACCAGTGTCCCAAAGTATTAATCGAAATCAAGCATAGAAAACAGCGTTAGCATTAATAAAACAATTTTTCCCACGAATTAAGTTGCACGTAAATGTGTGTATTTTCTCACAAATGATGTTCAGAAAATCTCAAACAGTACATAGGCATACAACTACAATGTTTGAAACATTATTAAATAAAGACAACATTTCTGTATATTCATAACGTTTAATTAGCCATAATAAAGAAAATAAAGAAAAATAGGCTATCCGTTTATGGTTGTTGTGTGTTAAATTGCTGTCTTTTCGCACGAATTAAGTAGCACATAAATTCGTGTCTTTTCACACAGAAACGCACGAAATCTGATGAAATACATTATGCTACCTGTGGTTTTCTCGAGCACGGTTATATGTCAGACATTTAAACGGCGACGGATAGCGGAAAGCAAACCCCGTATTGAGTCAATACTGTCATCGATTGGTAAACATAATCCTTAACGTAAATATCCCAGGTTCGTACACAACGATTTTCCTTACATGTTGACTTTGCGCGCAGCCTTGGCGGCGAGCTGCATCCTGTATGCTTTGCCACGGGTGGATTTGCGAGCGGTTTGCTTGGTTCTGGCCATGGCGCTAGCTTCCTTCTTAGACAGTCGGAGTATAGCCTCGAAATGCCCATGTGAAATGTATAAAGCCGGCAGTGGCATCTGCTGATTGGACACCATCTCCCCACCACCCCGATTGGCCCGTTACGGAGGCCTCCTCTGTCGGCTATCGGAAGGGATGCTTTGCTTCTCTTTTTTTTTGACCGCGCACCCAAAACAGTACACTGCGCACCCAAAACAATACACTGCGCGCCCATAAAACACACTGTACGCCAAAAAACAATACACTTTGCGTGCGCCCGCAATAATACACTGCGCGCCCAAAACAATAGATCACTGCTGGACTTTACACGCAATAATAGTCGCCATAGTCAAGAGTGAAATCTTGTGTTATAATTTAATGCTAGCCTGCTATGGCAAACGAGGCCAATAGTACACCGCGCGGATGCAACTGCACACTGCGCGCAGGCAAAAGCACAATGTGCGCGCAAAATACACTGCCGGCCCTTTATGCGCAATAATAGTCGCTGAAGTCAAGAGTGAAATCTTGTGTTATAATTTAATGCTAGCCTGCTATGGCAAACGAGGCCAATAGTCCACTGCGCGCAGGCATTAGGACACTGCCACGTGATAATATTCGCCAAAGTCAAGAGTGAAATATTTTGTTCTAATCACCACATGTTCAGTAATGGCATTTCCCCCCTTTATTCAAATTACAACCTCTCACTTTCAGTTATTTGAAATGAAATAATCTCTCAAATATCACTATATCTAAAACAAGCCATAGAAAGTTGGTTGCAATTTCAATTAAATCATCCAGAAACGACAGAACAAACTCAAATACACTAATAGGAGAAAATATATATTTATTGATATTGTATGTTGTATAGCCTTACTTGTTGGTATCTCAGACGACCAGAACCTTAATATTAATCACCATACTTACTTCACATAGCACGGACATATAGTAGACTACTGACACTCACTCCTATGGAATCGGTATGGGGACTGGACACGCCGGGACCCAGACCCTACTGTTGTCGATCACACATATTAATGTCGTGTTCAGGGTGCTATCAGAGTTATCGGAAATACCTAGTTCCCACTGGGAAGTTTCACTTGAATGACCCTCCAAGTAGGAATTACAAGTGAGAAATAGTGAAAATGTTGTTGCCAATCTTATTGGTTTAAGAATTGTTCCGACTTCAAAACCACTTGAACACAATCATGTGGGAGTTACAACTTCCCATTTTCCACGAGAATGTGAAGTTGGCATAATACAGCATTCAAGTGCTAGTCGGTACCAAGAAACGGACATTTCTGACTTGCTAACTGGTTGAACGCGTTACAATAGCCTAAGTATATAATATGATTGACATAACCACAATAGAAAGGCCTTGGAAGTGCCATAAGTGAAAGCCGACATATTTCATTATTTTTACATTAACCTCTTTAACATGTATTAAATGAATAATGAAGAAAATTGTGTAATTTAGACTCTACGAAATATGAAATGCATTATGAAGAAAATCGTGTACTGTTGCCTACACGGAAAAGGGGGCTTTCTGACCAAAAGTGCACCAGTGTCCCAAAGTATTAATCGAAATCAAGCATAGAAAACAGCGTTAGCATTAATAAAACAATTTTTCCCACGAATTAAGTTGCACGTAAATGTGTGTATTTTCTCACAAATGATGTTCAGAAAATCTCAAACAGTACATAGGCATACAACTACAATGTTTGAAACATTATTAAATAAAGACAACATTTCTGTATATTCATAACGTTTAATTAGCCATAATAAAGAAAATAAAGAAAAATAGGCTATCCGTTTATGGTTGTTGTGTGTTAAATTGCTGTCTTTTCGCACGAATTAAGTAGCACATAAATTCGTGTCTTTTCACACAGAAACGCACGAAATCTGATGAAATACATTATGCTACCTGTGGTTTTCTCGAGCACGGTTATATGTCAGACATTTAAACGGCGACGGATAGCGGAGAGCAAACCCCGTATTGAGTCAATACTGTCATCGATTGGTAAACATAATCCTTAACGTAAATATCCCAGGTTCGTACACAACGATTTTCCTTACATGTTGACTTTGCGCGCAGCCTTGGCGGCGAGCTGCATCCTGTATGCTTTGCCACGGGTGGATTTGCTAGCGGTTTGCTTGGTTCTGGCCATGGCGCTAGCTTCCTTCTTAGACAGTCGGAGTATAGCCACGAAATGCCCATGTGAAATGTATAAAGCCGGCAGTGGCATCTGCTGATTGGACACCATCTCCCCACCACCCCGATTGGCCCGTTACGGAGGCCTCCTCTGTCGGCTATCGGAAGGGATGCTTTGCTTCTCTTTTTTTTTGACCGCGCACCCAAAACAGTACACTGCGCACCCAAAACAATACACTGCGCGCCCATAAAACACACTGTACGCCAAAAAACAATACACTTTGCGTACGCCCGCAATAATACACTGCGCGCCCAAAACAATAGATCACTGCTGGACTTTACACGCAATAATAGTCGCCATAGTCAAGATTGAAATCTTGTGTTATAATTTAATGCTAGCCTGCTATGGCAAACGAGGCCAATAGTACACTGCGCGGATGCAACTGCACACTGCGCGCAGGCAAAAGCACAATGTGCGCGCAAAAGTACACTGCCGGCCCTTTATGCGCAATAATAGTCGCTGAAGTCAAGAGTGAAATCTTATGTTCTAATCTAATGCCAGCCTGCTATGGCGAACGATGCCAATAGTCCACTGTGCGCAGGCATTAGGACACTGCCGCGCGATAATATTCGCCAAAGTCAAGAGTAAAATCTTTTGTTCTAATCACCACATGTTCAGTAATGGCATTTCCCCCCTTTATTCAAATTACAACCTCTCACTTTCAGTTATTTGAAATGAAATAATCTCTCAAATATCACTATATCTAAAACAAGCCATAGAAAGTTGGTTGCAATTTCAATTAAATCATCCAGAAACGACAGAACAAACTCAAATACACTAATAGGAGAAAATATATATTTATTGATATTGTATGTTGTATAGCCTTACTTGTTGGTATCTCAGACGACCAGAACCTTAATAATAATCACCATACTTACTTCACATAGCACGGACATATAGTAGACTACTGACACTCACTCCTATGGAATCGGTATGGGGACTGGACACGCCGGGACCCAGACCCTACTGTTGTCGATCACACATATTAATGTCGTGTTCAGGGTGCTATCAGAGTTATCGGAAATACCTAGTTCCCACTGGGAAGTTTCACTTGAATGACCCTCCAAGTAGGAATTACAAGTGAGAAATAGTGAAAATGTTGTTGCCAATCTTATTGGTTTAAGAATTGTTCCGACTTCAAAACCACTTGAACACAATCATGTGGGAGTTACAACTTCCCATTTTCCACGAGAATGTGAAGTTGGCATAATACAGCATTCAAGTGCTAGTCGGTACCAAGAAACGGACATTTCTGACTTGCTAACTGGTTGAACGCGTTACAATAGCCTAAGTATATAATATGATTGACATAACCACAATAGAAAGGCCTTGGAAGTGCCATAAGTGAAAGCCGACATATTTCATTATTTTTACATTAACCTCTTTAACATGTATTAAATGAATAATGAAGAAAATTGTGTAATTTAGACTCTACGAAATATGAAATGCATTATGAAGAAAATCGTGTACTGTTGCCTACACGGAAAAGGGGGCTTTCTGACCAAAAGTGCACCAGTGTCCCAAAGTATTAATCGAAATCAAGCATAGAAAACAGCGTTAGCATTAATAAAACAATTTTTCCCACGAATTAAGTTGCACGTAAATGTGTGTATTTTCTCACAAATGATGTTCAGAAAATCTCAAACAGTACATAGGCATACAACTACAATGTTTGAAACATTATTAAATAAAGACAACATTTCTGTATATTCATAACGTTTAATTAGCCATAATAAAGAAAATAAAGAAAAATAGGCTATCCGTTTATGGTTGTTGTGTGTTAAATTGCTGTCTTTTCGCACGAATTAAGTAGCACATAAATTCGTGTCTTTTCACACAGAAACGCACGAAATCTGATGAAATACATTATGCTACCTGTGGTTTTCTCGAGCACGGTTATATGTCAGACATTTAAACGGCGACGGATAGCGGAGAGCAAACCCCGTATTGAGTCAATACTGTCATCGATTGGTAAACATAATCCTTAACGTAAATATCCCAGGTTCGTACACAACGATTTTCCTTACATGTTGACTTTGCGCGCAGCCTTGGCGGCGAGCTGCATCCTGTATGCTTTGCCACGGGTGGATTTGCTAGCGGTTTGCTTGGTTCTGGCCATGGCGCTAGCTTCCTTCTTAGACAGTCGGAGTATAGCCTCGAAATGCCCATGTGAAATGTATAAAGCCGGCAGTGGCATCTGCTGATTGGACACCATCTCCCCACCACCCCGATTGGCCCGTTACGGAGGCCTCCTCTGTCGGCTATCGGAAGGGATGCTTTGCTTCTCTTTTTTTTTGACCGCGCACCCAAAACAGTACACTGCGCACCCAAAACAATACACTGCGCGCCCATAAAACACACTGTACGCCAAAAAACAATACACTTTGCGTACGCCCGCAATAATACACTGCGCGCCCAAAACAATAGATCACTGCTGGACTTTACACGCAATAATAGTCGCCATAGTCAAGAGTGAAATCTTGTGTTATAATTTAATTCTAGCCTGCTATGGCAAACGAGGCCAATAGTACACTGCGCGGATGCAACTGCACACTGCGCGCAGGCAAAAGCACAATGTGCGCGCAAAAGTACACTGCCGGCCCTTTATGCGCAATAATAGTCGCTGAAGTCAAGAGTGAAATCTTATGTTCTAATCTAATGCCAGCCTGCTATGGCGAACGATGCCAATAGTCCACTGTGCGCAGGCATTAGGACACTGCCGCGCGATAATATTCGCCAAAGTCAAGAGTAAAATCTTTTGTTCTAATCACCACATGTTCAGTAATGGCATTTCCCCCCTTTATTCAAATTACAACCTCTCACTTTCAGTTATTTGAAATGAAATAATCTCTCAAATATCACTATATCTAAAACAAGCCATAGAAAGTTGGTTGCAATTTCAATTAAATCATCCAGAAACGACAGAACAAACTCAAATACACTAATAGGAGAAAATATATATTTATTGATATTGTATGTTGTATAGCCTTACTTGTTGGTATCTCAGACGACCAGAACCTTAATAATAATCACCATACTTACTTCACATATCACGGACATATAGTAGACTACTGACACTCACTCCTATGGAATGGGTATGGGGACTGGACACGCCGGGACCCAGACCCTACTGTTGTCGATCACACATATTAATTTCGTGTTCAGGGTGCTATCAGAGTTATCGGAAATAACTAGTTCCGAATGGGAAGTTTCACTTGAATGACCCTCCAAGTAGGAATTACAAGTGAGAAATAGTGAAAATGTTGTTGCCAATCTTATTGGTTTAAGAATTGTTCCGACTTCAAAACCACTTGAACACAATCATGTGGGAGTTACAACTTCCCATTTTCCACGAGAATGTGAAGTTGGCATAGTACAGCATTCAAGTGCTAGTCGGTACTAGGAAACGGACATTTCTGACTTGCTAACTGGTTGAACGCGTTACAATAGCCTAAGTATATAATATGATTGACATAACCACAATAGAAAGGCCTTGGAAGTGCCATAAGTGGAAGCCGACATATTTCATTATTTTTACATTAACCTCTTTAACATGTATTAAATGAATAATGAAGAAAATTGTGTAATTTAGACTCTACGAAATATGAAATGCATTATGAAGAAAATCGTGTACTGTTGCCTACACGGAAAAGGGGGCTTTCTGACCAAAAGTGCACCAGTGTCCCAAAGTATTAATCGAAATCAAGCATAGAAAACAGCGTTAGCATTAATAAAACAATTTTTCCCACGAATTAAGTTGCACGTAAATGTGTGTATTTTCTCACAAATGATGTTCAGAAAATCTCAAACAGTACATAGGCATACAACTACAATGTTTGAAACATTATTAAATAAAGACAACATTTCTGTATATTCATAACGTTTAATTAGCCATAATAAAGAAAATAAAGAAAAATAGGCTATCCGTTTATGGTTGTTGTGTGTTAAATTGCTGTCTTTTTGCACGAATTAAGTAGCACATAAATTCGTGTCTTTTCACACAGAAACGCACGAAATCTGATGAAATACATTATGCTACCTGTGGTTTTCTCGAGCACGGTTATATGTCAGACATTTAAACGGCGACGGATAGCGGAAAGCAAACCCCGTATTGAGTCAATACTGTCATCGATTGGTAAACATAATCCTTAACGTAAATATCCCAGGTTCGTACACAACGATTTTCCTTACATGTTGACTTTGCGCGCAGCCTTGGCGGCGAGCTGCATCCTGTAGGCTTTGCCACGGGTGGATTTGCTAGCGGTTTGCTTGGTTCTGGCCATGGCGCTAGCTTCCTTCTTAGATAGTCGGAGAATAGCCTCGAAATGCCCATGTGAAATGTATAAAGCCGGCAGTGGCATCTGCTGATTGGACACCATCTCCCCACCACCCCGATTGGTGTTTTTGGTGCGCGGTCAAAAAAAAAGAGAAGCAAAGCATCCCTTCCGATTGGCCCGTTACGGAGGCCTCCTCTGTCGGCTATCGGAAGGGATGCTTTGCGTCTCTTTTTTTTTGACCGCGC
The DNA here is from genome assembly GCF_964263955.1 of Coregonus lavaretus. Classification (NCBI taxonomy): domain Eukaryota; kingdom Metazoa; phylum Chordata; class Actinopteri; order Salmoniformes; family Salmonidae; genus Coregonus; species Coregonus lavaretus. Next base: position 111,806 of record NW_028165729.1, read on the forward strand.
ACCAAAAACAGTACACTGCGCACCCAAAACAATACACTGCGCGCCCATAAAACACACTGTACGGCAAAAAACAATACACTTTGCGTGCGCCCGCAATAATACACTGCGCGCCCAAATCAATAGATCACTGCTGGCCTTTACACGCAATAATAGTCGCCATTGTCAAGAGTGAAATCTTGTGTTATAATTTAATGCTAGCCTGCTATGGCAAACGAGGCCAATAGTACACTGCGCGGATGCAACTGCACACTGCGCGCAGGCAAAAGCACAATGTGCGCGCAAAAGTACACTGCCGGCCCTTTATGCGCAATAATAGTCGCTGAAGTCAAGAGTGAAATCTTGTGTTATAATTTAATGCTAGCCTGCTATGGCAAACGAGGCCAATAGTACACTGCGCGGATGCAACTGCACACTGCGCGCAGGCAAAAGCACAATGTGCGCGCAAAAGTAGACTGCCGGCCCTTTATGCGCAATAATAGTCGCTGAAGTCAAGAGTGAAATCTTATGTTCTAATCTAATGCCAGCCTGCTATGGCGAACGATGCCAATAGTCCACTGCGCGCAGGCATTAGGACACTGCCGCGCGATAATATTCGCCAAAGTCAAGAGTAAAATCTTTTGTTCTAATCACCACATGTTCAGTAATGGCATTTCCCCCCTTTATTCAAATTACAACCTCTCACTTTCAGTTATTTGAAATGAAATAATCTCTCAAATATCACTATATCTAAAACAAGCCATAGAAAGTTGGTTGCAATTTCAATTAAATCATCCAGAAACGACAGAACAAACTCAAATACACTAATAGGAGAAAATATATATTTATTGATATTGTATGTTGTATAGCCTTACTTGTTGGTATCTCAGACGACCAGAACCTTAATAATAATCACCATACTTACTTCACATATCACGGACATATAGTAGACTACTGACACTCACTCCTATGGAATGGGTATGGGGACTGGACACGCCGGGACCCAGACCCTACTGTTGTCGATCACACATATTAATTTTGTGTTCAGGGTGCTATCAGAGTTATCGGAAATAACTAGTTCCGACTGGGAAGTTTCACTTGAATGACCCTCCAAGTAGGAATTACAAGTGAGAAATAGTGAAAATGTTGTTGCCAATCTTATTGGTTTAAGAATTGTTCCGACTTCAAAACCACTTGAACACAATCATGTGGGAGTTACAACTTCCCATTTTCCACGAGAATGTGAAGTTGGCATAATACAGCATTCAAGTGCTAGTCGGTACTAGGAAACGGACATTTCTGACTTGCTAACTGGTTGAACGCGTTACAATAGCCTAAGTATATAATATGATTGACATAACCACAATAGAAAGGCCTTGGAAGTGCCATAAGTGAAAGCCGACATATTTCATTATTTTTACATTAACCTCTTTAACATGTATTAAATGAATAATGAAGAAAATTGTGTAATTTAGACTCTACGAAATATGAAATGCATTATGAAGAAAATCGTGTACTGTTGCCTACACGGAAAAGGGGGCTTTCTGACCAAAAGTGCACCAGTGTCCCAAAGTATTAATCGAAATCAAGCATAGAAAACAGCGTTAGCATTAATAAAACAATTTTTCCCACGAATTAAGTTGCACGTAGATGTGTGTATTTTCTCACAAATGATGTTCAGAAAATTTCAAACAGTACATAGGCATACAACTACAATGTTTGAAACATTATTAAATAAAGACAACATTTCTGTATATTCATAACGTTTAATTAGCCATAATAAAGAAAATAAAGAAAAATAGGCTATCCGTTTATGGTTGTTGTGTGTTAAATTGCTGTCTTTTCGCACTAATTAAGTAGCACATAAATTTGTGTCTTTTCACACAGAAACGCACGAAATCTGATGAAATACATTATGCTACCTGTGGTTTTCTCGAGCACGGTTATATGTCAGACATTTAAACGGCGACGGATAGCGGAGAGCAAACCCCGTATTGAGTCAATACTGTCATCGATTGGTAAACATAATCCTTAACGTAAATATCCCAGGTTCGTACACAACGATTTTCCTTACATGTTGACTTTGCGCGCAGCCTTGGCGGCGAGCTGCATCCTTGTCACGTTCGTCATGATAAGGAGTAGACCAAGGCGCAGCGTTGCAAGCAAACATCTTCTTTAATAAATGAAACACGATCAAAACAAACAAAGACGATAACGTGACAGTACACGGTGAAACAAAACTACCTCGAAACAAGAACCCACAAAACACAAAGGAAAACCGACAGTTTAAATATGGCTCCCAATCAGAGATAACGAGCCGACAGCTGACACTCGTTACCTCCGATTGGGAGTCACTCAGGTACACATAGAAAAAGAACAACTAGACTACCCAACATAGAAAACGAAAACACACCGAACCAAACACACCCTGGCACAACAACACGAGTCCATAGCCAGAGTGTGACAGTACCCCCCCCCTAAAGGCGCGGACTGCGACCGCGCCTAACTACGAGAAAACAAGGGAGGGTTGGGTGGGCATTCCTCCTCGGCGGCGTCTCCGGCTCCGGGCTTGATCCCCACTTCCTCTCCATCCCCCCAAAGTACTCCTGGTCCTGTCTAGCCCCGCTGGCCGGAGCCGGACTGACGACACGCGCCCCTGGCTTGGTGCGTAGAGCATGTATGGACCGGACTGGTCTGGCGACGCGCACCACCGACTTGGTGCGGAGAGCAGGAACGAGCCGGACAGGGCTGACGAGACGCACCACAGACTTGGTGCGGGAAGCTTGGACGGACCGGACCTGGCTGACGATACGCACCCTCGGCTTGATGCGTGGAGCCGGAACGGACCTCACCAGGCTGACGACTCGCATCCCTGGCTTGGTGCGAGTAGCAGGAGTGGGCTGGATCAGGCTGACGTCTCGCACCCTTGGCTTGGTGCGAGTAGCAGGGACGAGCTGAACCAGGCTGACGACTCGCACCCTTGGCTTGGTGCGAGTAGCAGGAACGGGCTGGACCAGGCCGACGACTCGTACCCCTGGCTTGGTGCGAGTAGCAGGAACGGGCTGGACCAGGCTGACGACTCGTACCCCTGGCTTGGTGCGAGTAGCAGGAACGGGCTGGACCAGGCTGGCGACTCGCACCCCTGGTTTGGTGCGAGTGGCAGGAACAGGCCGGGCTGGGCTGGCGACGCACACCGTAGGCTTCGTGCGTTGAGCAGGAACAGGCCGGGCTGGACTGGCGACGCACACCGTAGGTCCTGTGCGTAGAGCAGGAACAGGCCGGGCTGGACTGGCGACGCGCACCGTAGACTTGGTGCGGGTGGCAGGAACAGGCCGGGCTGGGCTGACGACGCACACCACTGACTTGGTGGGAATGGCAGGAACAGGCCGGGCTGGGCTGACGACGCGCACCACTGACTTGGTGGGAATGGCAGGAACAGGCCGGGCTGGGCTGACGACGCGCACCACTGACTTGGTGGGAATGGCAGGAACAGGCCGGGTCGGGCTGGCGACGCGCACCACTGACTTGATGGTAATTGCAGGAACAGGCCGGACCGTACTGGGGACACACACCACTGGCTCCACGCAGGGATCAGGAACGGGCCGGACCGGACTGGTAACACACCCCAGTACCTCTCGCCGTGCCTCCACACTTTCCCTCTCCTCTGTGCCCAGTGGCCCCCATAACCTGGCGGCCTTCTCTGCCAACGCTTTGTACCTCTCTACCCCGTACACCTGCTGCCCCGACGTCGTGAGCCCCCCCCTAAACATTTCCTGGGGAACTCTCCCCGCGGCCAAGGCCTCTCTCCCTCTTGCCATACTATCAATCATCTCCTGCCACGTCCATCCTCTCTCCTCGTCCCGCTGCTTGATCCAGTCGAGGTTTCCACGGAGATCTGCCAGCGATGGCTCCTGAACACGCTGCTTGGTCTGGTTAAGGTGGGTTCTTCTGTCACGTTCGTCATGATAAGGAGTAGACCAAGGCGCAGCGTTGCAAGCAAACATCTTCTTTAATAAATGAAACACGATCAAAACAAACAAAGACGATAACGTGACAGTACACGGTGAAACAAAACTACCTCGAAACAAGAACCCACAAAACACAAAGGAAAACCGACAGTTTAAATATGGCTCCCAATCAGAGATAACGAGCCGACAGCTGACACTCGTTACCTCCGATTGGGAGTCACTCAGGTACACATAGAAAAAGAACAACTAGACTACCCAACATAGAAAACGAAAACACACCGAACCAAACACACCCTGGCACAACAACACGAGTCCATAGCCAGAGTGTGACAATCCTGTAGGCTTTGCCACGGGTGGATTTGCGAGCGGTTTGCTTGGTTCTGGCCATGGCGCTAGCTTCCTTCTTAGACAGTCGGAGTATAGCCTCGAAATGCCCATGTGAAATGTATAAAGCCGGCAGTGGCATCTGCTGATTGGACACCATTTCCCCACCACCCCGATTGGCCCGTTACGGAGGCCTCCTCTGTCGGCTATCGGAAGGGATGCTTTGCTTCTCTTTTTTATTGACCGCGCACCCAAAACAGTACACTGCGCACCCAAAACAATACACTGCGCGCCCATAAAACACACTGTACGCCAAAAAACAATACACTTTGCGTGCGCCCGCAATAATACACTGCGCGCCCAAAACAATAGATCACTGCTGGCCTTTACACGCAATAATAGTCGCCATAGTCAAGAGTGAAATCTTGTGTTATAATTTAATGCTAGCCTGCTATGGCAAACGAGGCCAATAGTACACTGTGCGGATGCAACTGCACACTGCGCGCAGGCAAAAGCACAATGTGCGCGCAAAAGTACACTGCCGGCCCTTTATGCGCAATAATAGTCGCTGAAGTCAAGAGTGAAATCTTGTGTTATAATTTAATGCTAGCCTGCTATGGCAAACGAGGCCAATAGTACACTGCGCGCAGGCAAAAGCACAATGTGCGCGCAAAAGTACACTGCCGGCCCTTTATGCGCATTAATAGTCGCGGAAGTCAAGAGTGAAATCTTATGTTCTAATCTAATGCCAGCCTGCTATGGCGAACGATGCCAATAGTCCACTGCGCGCAGGCATTAGGACACTGCCGCGCGATAATATTCGCCAAAGTCAAGAGTAAAAACTTTTGTTCTAATCACCACATGTTCAGTAATGGCATTTCCCCCCTTTTTTCAAATTACAACCTCTCACTTTCAGTTATTTGAAATGAAATAATCTCTCAAATATCACTATATCTAAAACAAGCCATAGAAAGTTGGTTGCAATTTCAATTAAATCATCCAGAAACGACAGAACAAACTCAAATACACTAATAGGAGAAAATATATATTTATTGATATTGTATGTTGTATAGCCTTACTTGTTGGTATCTCAGACGACCAGAACCTTAATAATAATCACCATACTTACTTCACATAGCACGGACATATAGTAGACTACTGACACTCACTCCTATGGAATGGGTATGGGGACTGGACACGCCGGGACCCAGACCCTACTGTTGTCGATCACACATATTAATGTCGTGTTCAGGGTGCTATCAGAGTTATCGGAAATACCTAGTTCCGACTGGGAAGTTTCACTTGAATGACCCTCCAAGTAGGAATTACAAGTGAGAAATAGTGAAAATGTTGTTGCCAATCTTATTGGTTTAAGAATTGTTCCGACTTCAAAACCACTTGAACACAATCATGTGGGAGTTACAACTTCCCATTTTCCACGAGAATGTGAAGTTGGCATAATACAGCATTCAAGTGCTAGTCGGTACTAGGAAACGGACATTTCTGACTTGCTAACTGGTTGAACGCGTTACAATAGCCTAAGTATATAATATGATTGACATAACCACAATAGAAAGGCCTTGGAAGTGCCATAAGTGAAAGCCGACATATTTCATTATTTTTACATTAACCTCTTTAACATGTATTAAATGAATAATGAAGAAAATTGTGTAATTTAGACTCTACGAAATATGAAATGCATTATGAAGAAAATCGTGTACTGTTGCCTACATGGAAAAGGGGGCTTTCTGACCAAAAGTGCACCAGTGTCCCAAAGTATTAATCGAAATCAAGCATAGAAAACAGCGTTAGCATTAATAAAACAATTTTTCCCACGAATTAAGTTGCACGTAAATGTGTGTATTTTCTCACAAATGATGTTCAGAAAATCTCAAACAGTACATAGGCATACAACTACAATGTTTGAAACATTATTAAATAAAGACAACATTTCTGTGTATTCATAACGTTTAATTAGCCATAATAAAGAAAATAAAGAAAAATAGGCTATCCGTTTATGGTTGTTGTGTGTTAAATTGCTGTCTTTTCGCACGAATTAAGTAGCACATAAATTCGTGTCTTTTCACACAGAAACGCACGAAATCTGATGAAATACATTATGCTACCTGTGGTTTTCTCGAGCACGGTTATATGTCAGACATTTGAACGGCTACGGATAGCGGAAAGCAAACCCCGTATTGAGTCAATACTGTCATCGATTGGTAAACATAATCCTTAACGTAAATATCCCAGGTTCGTACACAACGATTTTCCTTACATGTTGACTTTGCGCGCAGCCTTGGCGGCGAGCTGCATCCTGTAGGCTTTGCCACGGGTGGATTTGCGAGCGGTTTGCTTGGTTCTGGCCATGGCGCTCGCTTCCTTCTTAGACAGTCGGAGTATAGCCTCGAAATGCCCATGTGAAATGTATAAAGCCGGCAGTGGCATCTGCTGATTGGACACCATCTCCCCACCACCCCGATTGGTGTTTTTGGTGCGCGGTCAAAAAAAAAGAGAAGCAAAGCATCCCTTCCGATTGGCCCGTTACGGAGGCCTCCTCTGTCGGCTATCGGAAGGGATGCTTTGCTTCTCTTTTTTTTTGACCGCGCACCAAAAACAGTACACTGCGCACCCAAAACAATACACTGCGCGCCCATAAAACACACTGTACGCCAAAAAACAATACACTTTGCGTGCGCCCGCAATAATACACTGCGCGCCCAAATCAATAGATCACTGCTGGCCTTTACACGCAATAATAGTCGCCATTGTCAAGAGTGAAATCTTGTGTTATAATTTAATGCTAGCCTGCTATGGCAAACGAGGCCAATAGTACACTGCGCGGATGCAACTGCACACTGCGCGCAGGCAAAAGCACAATGTGCGCGCAAAAGTACACTGCCGGCCCTTTATGCGCAATAATAGTCGCTGAAGTCAAGAGTGAAATCTTGTGTTATAATTTAATGCTAGCCTGCTATGGCAAACGAGGCCAATAGTACACTGCGCGGATGCAACTGCACACTGCGCGCAGGCAAAAGCACAATGTGCGCGCAAAAGTAGACTGCCGGCCCTTTATGCGCAATAATAGTCGCTGAAGTCAAGAGTGAAATCTTATGTTCTAATCTAATGCCAGCCTGCTATGGCGAACGATGCCAATAGTCCACTGTGCGCAGGCATTAGGACACTGCCGCGCGATAATATTCGCCAAAGTCAAGAGTAAAATCTTTTGTTCTAATCACCACATGTTCAGTAATGGCATTTCCCCCCTTTATTCAAATTACAACCTCTCACTTTCAGTTATTTGAAATGAAATAATCTCTCAAATATCACTATATCTAAAACAAGCCATAGAAAGTTGGTTGCAATTTCAATTAAATCATCCAGAAACGACAGAACAAACTCAAATACACTAATAGGAGAAAATATATATTTATTGATATTGTATGTTGTATAGCCTTACTTGTTGGTATCTCAGACGACCAGAACCTTAATAATAATCACCATACTTACTTCACATATCACGGACATATAGTAGACTACTGACACTCACTCCTATGGAATGGGTATGGGGACTGGACACGCCGGGACCCAGACCCTACTGTTGTCGATCACACATATTAATTTTGTGTTCAGGGTGCTATCAGAGTTATCGGAAATAACTAGTTCCGACTGGGAAGTTTCACTTGAATGACCCTCCAAGTAGGAATTACAAGTGAGAAATAGTGAAAATGTTGTTGCCAATCTTATTGGTTTAAGAATTGTTCCGACTTCAAAACCACTTGAACACAATCATGTGGGAGTTACAACTTCCCATTTTCCACGAGAATGTGAAGTTGGCATAATACAGCATTCAAGTGCTAGTCGGTACTAGGAAACGGACATTTCTGACTTGCTAACTGGTTGAACGCGTTACAATAGCCTAAGTATATAAAATGATTGACATAACCACAATAGAAAGGCCTTGGAAGTGCCATAAGTGAAAGCCGACATATTTCATTATTTTTACATTAACCTCTTTAACATGTATTAAATGAATAATGAAGAAAATTGTATAATTTAGACTCTACGAAATATGAAATGCATTATGAAGAAAATCGTGTACTGTTGCATACACGGAAAAGGGGCCTTTCTGACCAAAAGTGCACCAGTATCCCAAAGTATTAATCGAAATCAAGCATAGAAAACAGCGTTAACATTAATAAGGGTGGCAGGTAGGTTAGTGGGTAAGAGCGTTGTGCCAGTAACCGAAAGGTCGCTGGTTCTAGTCCCCGGGCCGACTAGGTGAAAAATCTGTCGATGTGCCCTTAAGCAAGGCACTTAACCCTAAATGCTCCTGTAAGTCGCTCTGGATAAGAGCATCTGCTAAATGACTAAAATGTAATAAAACAATTTTTCCCAAGTAAATGTGTGTATTTTCTCACAAATTATGTTCAGAAAATCTCAAACAGTACATAGGCATACAACTACAATGTTTGAAACATTATTAAATAAAGACAACATTTCTGTATATTCACAACTATAATAAAGAAAAATAGGCTATCCGTTTATGGTTGTTGTGTGTAGCTTACTGGTTAAATTGGTGTCTTTTCGTACGAATTAAGTAGCACATAAATGTGTGTCTTTTCACACAGAAACGCACGAAATCTGCTGAAATACATTACGCTACCTGTGGCTTTCTCGAGCACGGTTATATGTCAGACATTTGAACGGCTACGGATAGCGGAAAGCAAACCCCGTATTGAGTCAATACTTTCATCTATTGGTAAACATAATCCTTAACGTAAATATCCCAGGTTAGTACACAACGATTTTCCTTGCATGTTTTGCTAGGTCCTGCAGGACATCACCCCCTTCATCTTCCTGGAATAAAAAAATCACACACAAACACAGACATTCTTTCAATGTTGGGAACACATTTTACATGAACATTTAAATCAAGATGGATTACGAGATGCCCAGGCTGATGCGCAAAGGCAACTATGCCGAGCGTGTGGGCGCTGTCGCACCAGTCTACCTGGCTGCCGTGCTCGAGTGCCTGACTGCTGAGATCCTGGAGTTGGCCGGAGACATTGCCCGTGCAAACAAGAAGCCTCACATTACACTGATTAACTCTATAGTATTATCCCAGTTTACGGTCTTGCCTACACCTAGCGAACAGTTTTTTAATTGATATGAAAAATAAATATTCCATTTGATTTGGAACAGCAAGCCAGACAAAATTAAACGGGCCTATTTATAAAATGAATATCAATAGAGAGGACAGAATTGATTAAATATTTTAAGCTTGGACCTACCACTAAAAGCTTCAGTCATACAAAAGTTATACTTAAATCCGAACTGGTTCTCTAGAAATGTGTAAGACTGTCTCACCACGTTCAATAAATGGCATTTCCCCCCTTTATTCAGATTACAACCTCTCACTTTCAGTTATTTGAAATGAAATCAATTCTCAAATATCACTATATCTAAAACAAGCCATATAAAGTTGGATGCAATTTCAATTTAATCATCCAGAAACGACAGAACAAACTCAAATACACTAATAGAAAAATACATATGTCTTGATATTGTATAGCCTACTTGTTGGTATCTCAGACGACCAGAACCTTAATAATAATTACCATACTTACTTCACAAACAATAATTATACTAGCTGCCTGCACATAGCACAGACATATCACTGTAAACCCGAATAAGTAAGCAGAACTTTAAGAAAGTGAGGCAATCCGTTGCCACTGTTTTTTTGAGTTCATAAACTCAAACATTTGAGTATATCATTGCTTATATATTTGGAGTTCATGTTAAATGTAATTTTTAATTATAATTAAATGTACTGATTAAGCCAACTCAAACATTTTCAGTTTATGCTACTCAGAATATTTATTCATCTTTCTCATTGCAATATCTCAAGAGAACTTAATAATATCAAGCATGAAAATGAAACATAAATATCCTGAGTTAACTTAACATTTATTCGTTTTTTCAATCAATCTTCTGATTACCCATAACTCAAAAGCATAGACTTGTTACAACTCAAAATCATTTACCACCAAACTTAAAATATTTGTGGCAACTGATTGCCTTAAAAATAATAAGTACTCTTGACTTAAAGGTCAAACAAAAAAACATCATCTATTCAGATGTTTAGTATAAACTTTTCTTGCCCAGTCTTTTAGCAAAACAATATGAAATAAAAAAACATTAATAAAAAATAACAATTAACAAGTCTACTTCTGGGCATTTTGTTTATACTTTAAGATGAACTATGTAATAGTAGAACATATTCAAACTCAGAAAAGCTAAAATTACATTAAGAAAATATCATTATATCACAAATAGCTTATAAACTGTTAATACAACATTACCAGGAGGGCATCAGCAAGTCTTGGGTGGTGACCAAACATTTGTTTAGAAATATTATTTGCCCACACCTGTGCCTTTTAGCACAAAATGAAACAATCTATTTAATAATAATAGTAATATAACAATAATAGTAATAGAAATAATTAAGAATTAAAAAGAGAATTACATTTACATTTACATTTTACATTTTAGTCATTTAGCAGACGCTCTTATCCAGAGCGACTTACAGGAGCAATTAGGGTTAAGAGCCTTGCTCAAGGGCACATTTACATCATTTAGCAGACGCTCTAGTCCAGAGCGACTCACAAATTGATGCATTCACCCTATAGCCAGTGGGATAACCACTTTACAAATATTTTTTTTTTTTTGGGGGGGGGGGAGGGGGGGGGGGGGGGGGGTAGAAGGATTACTTTATCCATTAAATAAACAATTACAAAGCCACGCTTTTGGCCATCTGGTTGTAAACTTGCAGTGCAGCAATGTATAAACAAATTGCTTGTAAATTCTTCACAACTAAAACTGCTAAAATTTCAAAACAGTACATTAACATGTACAAAGGCAGTGTTTAGCCTTCCTTTGGCTATCTGGTTCAAATCTAGCAACTTCAGGGTGCACTGTATAGTTTTAGAAAATTAATTCAATTCGAAAAGCAAAATTAACAATATTAATAAGACAATAAAAAGTATTTAACCATTTCCATAACTGAATAAAAATCCCATCCTCAGAAGAAAATAAAGTCCCTATAACACTGTTTCCAACTAGAAAGGTGGCTACTTTAAAGTAAAGTAGCCTGAAACTTTGAGGACAGTTTATTTATTTATGAAAATGTATCAATGAAGAGCTTTCCTTTCTGATAAAAATGTACTTCCCAAAGCTATATAGTACACCTTTTAAAAACAAAATGCCATAGTGTATAAATATGGAGGATATATTTATTCATAATTCAAATTGAAAGTCCAAAGAGAAAAAGAAGCAAGATCAAATTAATAGTATTATTTTACTACGCTACTAGGAAAAATCATGCCATAATTAAATGTATGATGTAAAAGCTTAAAATGGAAATACTTCAATTAAAATCTAAAATATAATTGTTTTATTTAAGCCTTTCCCCTTTATAATTTTCAATTCGACATTTTATCTTTTGAATTTTACGTTTTACATTTGACATTGACATTTTCAGATTCACCTTTTACATTTTGATTTAAGCTTTTCATTTAGAAGTGACAGGTGTCAATTTAAATGAGGAGGCATGGCCCAACTGCTGGTGGGAGGGTCTGAAACGACTTCCAGCTGACAGTTGAAGCTTTGCATTTTAAATTTGACTTTTTAAATTTAATTATGGCATGATTTTTCCTAGTAGTGTAGTAAAATAATAATATTTTTAATTTGATCTCGCTTCGTTTTCCCTTTGGCCTTTCAATTTGAATTATGAATAAAAATATCCTCCATATATAAACACTTAATTCAACCCTGAATTTCAGTTTAACAACAATTAAATGTACATTAAAACGTACAAAGACACTGTGTACTTTGTGCCATTTGGCTGAAAACCCGTTGAGTAGAGCAGCAACTTTAACATAAACAGTTGAACAGTATTCAACATGGACCTGACATGACATATTCTCATTATGGACTATGCTCTAACAGAGTGAGCCATCAGAATCCACCACTCCTTTTTGGATCTTCAGTTACACATACAACATCAGCTCATTTTTAAGATTCTGCAGCTTGGGTGACAGTTTAGAGTCATCAAGACCAAGTAAGATTTTCTGTGTGAACTCAAAAGTGTTTGTCAGTCCCTTGGGATAGCTGAGATGTAGTGCATAAATCAGGCCGAACATTACCAGGAAGGCATCAGCAAGCCTGGGGAGATTGACAACCACATCACCCTCTAGGACGACAGAGACTCTCACTGGGTGGTAGTGAACTGGGCTTGTGGCATCATCACTGACTGTTGTAAGGAGGACCACTGATGCATCCCACAGGTCTGGCTCATCCATATCATCCTTTAAAAAATGAAAGGGAGAACATATACTAATCACATTTACTGAAACTATGGCTGTGGCAATTTTGATTACAGTTGGATGTAGGGGTGGAACAGTACATGTATTTGTATTGAACCGAAATGGTACGGGCGTCTCGGTACGGTACATGAATTTACACGGAGAATACACAGTATAAAAATAAATCAAACTTGAGTGCAAATTAATTAATGTAATGCGGAACTACTGTTAGACAAGCGGTTCTTTAGGGACACCTAATCTGTAGCCCTGCCCTTAGCTCTGAAGCTCCCGAGCCCCGCCTACATGTCGAGTCAGTCAGTCCAGTCCAAATGAAGAGTCCACATGAAGCGAACTAGTCCCTTCCAAATACAACCAAACACGGACGTAGCTGTATCCCTTCTCGCCTCGACCACAAATGGCCTCCAGGCCCGTTTGATTCGCTGTTTGCTCCGGTATTAGCTGTTAGCTCCGCCGTTAGCTTCGCCGTTAGCGTGTGAAGCTAACACCAAAACTCACATCATCCCTTGTCACCTGCAGCTGGCCTTCCGTAACGACGAGGACCCAACATCCGGGCGGTGCTACTCCCCAAGAAGACCGAGAATGCCGTCAAAGCCAAGTAAATTCGCTACTGCGGCTTCAACTTGACTACTCAACCCCCAAAGGCTATTTTAAGTGCCAACCAATTGAGTGGGTGTATACACAAAGAACCAGACACCTGGATAGTTCCCGTTGAGGTTCCCCCCGGAAGAGAAATGGTTTCTGACTGCAACAGTGAGTCCTACAACATCTTAATTATATCAACCCCCTCTCCACTAAGCACCCCAGTTATTTTAGGGACACATATCACTTCTTAGAAAATATCAAACACATAGCTGTTCCCTCCCAAACATATACACATATATACAGTATCTCACAAAAGTGAGTACACCCCTCACATTTTTGTAAATATTTGAGTAATTTTTTATTATTTATTTTTTTATTTTTTATTTCACCTTTATTTAACCAGGGAAGCCAGTTGAGAACAGGTTCTCATTTACAACTGCGACCTGGCCAAGATAAAGCAAAGTAGTGCAATAAAAACAACACAGAGTTACATATGGGGTAAAAAAAACATAAAGTCAGAAATACAACAGAAAATATATATACAGTGTGTGCAAATGTAGCAAGTTATGGAGGTAAGGCAATAAATAGGCTATAGTGCAGAATAATTACAATAGTATTAACACTGGAATGCTAGATGTGCAAGAGATTATGTGCAAATAGAGATACTGGGGTGAAAAAGAGCAAAATAAATAACAATATAGGGATGAGGTAGTTGGGTGGGCTAATTTCAGATGGGCTGTGTACAGGTGCAGTGATCGGTAAGGTGCTCTGACAACTGATGCTTAAAGTTATTGAGGGAGATAAGAGTCTCCAGCTTCAGAGATTTTTGCAATTCGTTCCAGTCATTGGCAGCAGAGAACTGGAAGGAATGGCGGCCAAAGGAGGTGTTGGCTTTGGGAATGACCAGTGAGATATACCTGCTGGAGCGCAGACTACGGGTGGGTGCTGCTATGGTGACCAATGAGCTAAGATAAGGCGGGGATTTGCCTAGCAGTGATTTATAGATGGCCTGGAGCCAGTGGGTTTGACGACGAACATGTAGTGAGGACCAGCCAACAAGAGCGTACAGGTCACAGTGGTGGGTAGTGTATGGGGCTTTGGAGACAAAACGGATGGCACTGTGATAGACTACATCCAATTTGCTGAGTAGAGTGTTGGAGGCTATTTTGTAAATGACATCGCCGAAGTCAAGGATCGGTAGGATAGTCAGTTTTACGAGGGCATGTTTGGCAGCATGAGTGAAGGAGGCTTTGTTACGAAATAGGAAGCCGATTCTAGATTTAACTTTGGATTGGAGATTCTTTATGTGAGTCTGGAAGTTGAGTTTACAGTCTAACCAGACACCTAGATATTTGTAGTTGTCCACATACTCTAGGTCAGACCCGTCGAGAGTGGTGATTCTAGTCGGGTGGGCGGGTGCTAGCAGCGTTCGATTGAAAAGCATGCATTTAGTTTTACTAGTGTTTAAGAGCAGTTGAAGGCTACTGAAGGATTGTTGTATGGCATTGAAGCTCGTTTGGAGGTTTGTTAACACAGTGTCCAATGAAGGGCCAGATGTATACAAAATGGTGTCGTCTGCGTAGAGGTGGATCTTTGAGTCACCAGCAGCAAGAGCGACATCATTGATATACACGGAGAAAAGTGTCGGCCCAAGAATTGAAGCCTGTGGCACCCCCATAGAGACTGCCATAGGTCCAGACAACAAGCCCTCCAATTTGACACACTGAACTCTATCTGAGAAGTAGTTGGTGAACCAGGCGAGGCAGTCATTTGAGAAACCAAGGCTATTTAGTCTGCCAATAAGAATGCGGTGGTTGACAGAGTCGAAAGCCTTGGCCAGGTCGATGAAGACGGCTGCACAGTACTGTCTATTATCAATCGCGGTTATAATATCGTTTAGGACCTTGAGCGTGGCTGAAGTGCACCCGTGACCAGCTCGGAAACCGGATTGCATAGCGGAGAAGGTACGGTGGTATTCGAAATGGTCGATGATCTGTTTGTTAACTTGGCTTTCGAATACTTTCGAAAGGCAGGGCAGGATGGATATAGGTCTGTAGCAGTTTGGAGTATATCTTTTCATGTGACAACACTGAAGAAATGACACTTTGCTACATTGTAGAGTAGTGAATGTACAGCTTGAATAACAGTGTACATTTGCTATCCCCTCAAAATAACTCAACACACAGCCATTAATGTCTAAACCGCTGGCAACAAAAGTGAGTACACCCCTAAGTGAAAATGTTCACTCGTTAGTGTTACAAGGTCTCAGGTGTGAATGGGGAGCAGGTGTGTTAAAATTTGGTGTCATCGCTCTCACACTCCCTCATACTGGTCACTGGAAGTTCAACATGGCACCTCATGGCAAAGAACTCTGAGGATCTGAAAAAAATAATTGTTGCTCTACATAAAGATGGCCTGGGCTATAAGAAGATTGCCAAGACCCTGAAACTGAGCTGCAGCACGGTGGCCAAGACCATACAGCGGTTTAACAGGACAGGTTCCACTCAGAACAGGCCTCACCATGGTCGACCAAAGAAGTTGAGTGAACGTTCTCAGCGTCATATCCAGAGGTTGTCTTTGGGAAATAGACGTATGAGTGCTGCCAGCATTGCTGCAGCGGTTGAAGGGGTCGGGGGTCAGCCTGTCAGTGCTCAGACCATACACTGCACCAAATTGGTCTGCATGGCTGTCGTCCCAGAAGGAAGCCTCTTCTAAAGATGATGCACAAGAAAGACCGCAAACAGTTTGCTGAAGAGAAGCAGACTAAGGACATGGATTACTGGAACCATGTCCTGTGGTCTGATGAGACCAAGATAAACTTATTTGGTTCAGATAGTGTCAAGCGTGTGGCGGCAACCAGGTGAGGAGTACAAAGACAAGTGTCTTGCCTACAGTCAAACATGGTGGTGGGAGTGTCATGGTCTGGGGCTGCATGAGTGCTGTCGGCACTGGGGAGCTACAGTTCATTGAGGGAACCATTACTGCCAACATGTACTGTGACATACTGAAGCAGAGCATGATCCCCTCCCTTCGGAGACTGAGCCGCAGGGCAGTATTCCAACATGATAACGACCCCAAACACACCTCAAAGACGACCACTGCCTTGCTAAAGAAGCTGAGGGTAAAGGTGATGGACTGGCCAAGCATGTCTCCAGACCTAAACCCTATTGAGTATCTGTGGGGTATCCTCAAACGGAAGGTGAAGGAGTGCAAGGTCTCTAACATCCACCAGCTCCGTGATGTCGTCATGGCGGAGTGGAAGAGGACTCCAGTGGCAACCTGTGAAGCTCTGGTGAACTCCATGCCCAAGAGGGTTAAGGCAGTGCTGGAAAATGATGGTGGCCACACAAAATATTGACACTTTGGGCCCAATTTGGACATTTTCACTTAGGGGTGTACTCACTTTTGTTGCCTGCTTAAGCCAGTACATGTCCAGGCCCGTCTGAAGTTTGCTAGAGTGCATTTGGAAGATCCAGAAGAGGATTGGGAGAATGTCATATGGTCAGATGAAACCTCATTTTCATTTTCTCTGTCAGAGTTTACGTGTACCTATGATGAAAATTACAGGCCTCTCTCATCTTTTTAAGTGGGAGAACTTGCACAATTGGTGGCTGACTAAATACTTTTTTCCCCCACTGTATACACACAGTGGGGGAAAAAAGTATTTAGTCAGCCACCAACTGTGCAAGTTCTCCCACTTAAAAAGATGAGAGGCCTGTAATTTTCATCATAGGTCAACTATGACAGAGAAAATGAGAAGAAAAAAAATCCAGAAAATCACATTGTAGGATTTTTAATGAATTTATTTGCAAATTATGGTGGAAAATAAGTATTTGGTCAATAACAAAAGTTACTCAATACTTTGTTATATACCCTTTGTTGGCAATGACACAGGTCAAACGTTTTCTCTAAGTCTTTACAAGGTTTTCACACACTGTTGCTGGTATTTTGGCCCATTCCTCCATGCAGATCTCCTGTAGAGCAGTGATGTTTTGGGGCTGTCGCTGGGCAACACGGACTTTCAACTCCCTCCAAAGATTTTCTATGGGGTTGAGATCTGGAGACTGGCTAGGCCACTCCAGGACCTTGAAATGCTTCTTACGAAGCCACTCCTTTGTTGCCCGGGCGGTGTGTTTGGGATCATTGTCATGCTGAAAGACCCAGCCACGTTTCATCTTCAATGCCCTTGCTGATGGAAGGAGGTTTTCACTCAAAATCTCACGATACATGGCCCCATTCATTCTTTCCTTTACACGGATCAGTCGTCCTGGTCCCTTTGCAGAAAAACAGCCCCAAAGCATGATGTTTCCACCCCCATGCTTCACAGTAGGTATGGTGTTCTTTGGATGCAACTCAGCATTCTTTGTCCTCCAAACACGACAAGTTGAGTTTTTACCAAAAAGTTATATTTTGGTTTCATCTGACCATATGACATTCTCCCAATCCTCTTCTGGATCATCCAAATGCACTCTAGCAAACTTCAGACGGGCCTGGACATGTACTGGCTTAAGCAGGGGGACACGTCTGGCACTGCAGGATTTGAGTCCCCGGCGGCGTAGTGTGTTACTGATGGTAGGCTTTGTTACTTTGGTCCCAGCTCTCTGCAGGTCATTCACTAGGTCCCCCCGTGTGGTTCTGGGATTTTTGCTCACCGTTCTTGTGATCAGTTTGACCCCACGGGGTGAGATCTTGCGTGGAGCCCCAGATCGAGGGAGATTATCAGTGGTCTTGTATGTCTTCCATTTCATAATAATTGCTCCCACAGTTGATTTCTTCAAACCAAGCTGCTTACCTATTGCAGATTCAGTCTTCCCAGCCTGGTGCAGGTCTACAATTTTGTTTCTGGTTCCTTTGACAGCTCTTTGGTCTTGGCCATAGTGGAGTTTGGAGTGTGACTGTTTGAGGTTGTGGACAGGTGTCTTTTATACTGATAACAAGTTCAAACAGGTGCCATTAATACAGGTAACGAGTGGAGGACAGGGGAGCCTCTTAAAGAAGAAGTTACAGGTCTGTGAGAGCCAGAAATCTTGCTTGTTTGTAGGTGACCAAATAATTATTTTCCATCATAATTTGCAAATAAATTCATAAAAAATCCTACAATGTGATTTTCTGGAAACAAATTTCTCAATTTGTCTGTCATAGTTGACGTGTATGATGAAAATTACAGATTTTTTTTTATCCACAGAGGGTTCTCCCCAACAAACTGGCAAAGTACACAGACTTACTAGAGAACCACAGAAAGCGTAAGTCCTCCTCTTCCAGTGATACTCTTGTGAAAAATGCAAAAATCACAGCCTTCGCTGCCCCAGGACGGGTAACACAAGCAACGCTTGACAAGCTGGTGCTAAATTTTGTATGTGAGGCCAACCAACCATTTTCTGTGGTTGAGACGCCATCCTTCAAGACTTTGATAGAAACCTTGCAACCTCAAACAGTAATGACAAGGAAAACGTTATGCACAAGAATACAAGAAGCTGCAAAACACAAGAAGAGCATAATCATCAAAAAGCTGAGTGCTGTGAACTATGTTGCTACCACAACAGACTGCTGGTCTGCCAGACAACGTAGCTACTTAGGTGTCACCTGTCACTGGATAGACAACACCTCACTGGAGAGGCACTCCGCTGCATTGGCTTGTAGACCTGTCAAAGGCTCGCACACGTTTGATGTCCGTGCTGCTGCATTAGAGGAAATACATTCTGAGTACCACATCAGGGAAAAAGTGACCATGGCGACAACAGACAGTGGCTCAAACTTCCTGAAGGCCTTTCGATTATATGGTGAGGAGAAAAAGGAGGAAGCCATCAATGTACAAGAGGAGAGTGACTCCACCCTTGATGATGCAACAGAAGATCAGAGTGAGTCAGAGGTGGAGTGTCAAGATGTGTCTGCTATTCTGGATGACAACACAGGCCTTGAGTACCAACTTCCAAGGCACCAAAAGTGTGCATGCCATCTCCTCAATCTTATATCCACAGTTGATGCCACTGCTGCAGGAGGAGCTGCAAACGAAACCTAAACCTACAAGAGGCTGTCTCGGTCTGCTTTTGCAAAGTGTCATGCTCTTTGGAATAAAACCAGCAGGTCAACCATGGCTCATGAAACAGTGGAACGTGAATGCAAGCTGCTGTTTCTCCGACCCAATCAGACACGCTGGAGCTCCCTGTTCCTCGCTGTAGAAAGGATTGTGCGCATTCACCGAGAGCAAGTAGAACAAGCAATTCGCAATGTCTGCACAGCATTAAAGATAAAGATGTAAGTTGACTAAATGTATATTTTGTTTTAAAAGAATAATAAAAATAAATAAGCCTTGCTGATTAATGGGTGATTCCACTTGTCTCAAGTAACTAAGTTTTCTTTGCATGGTGGTGTGACAATTGTGGATGACTTGAATGAAATCATTTAACTAATTTATTTTATTTTTATTTATTTGTGCATTTAACATGTACAATGCATAATAAACACATTGTACCAGAAATAGCTATAAGTAATTTTTTTATCGTTACATCTTTTATAGGTTCAATCCAGCTGAAATTGGGTTTTTGGTCGAGTATGCTGCTGTGATGAAGCCTGTTGCCATGGTCCTTAATATCCTCCAAGGGGAATCATCTGTGCATATGGGCCTATAGCTGCCAACACCTTACCAGTTGCGGGACAAGCTGAAGAGGTTGGAGTCAACTTGCAAAATGTGTACACCTCTTGTTCACGCCCTGCAGCAAGGGATCCAGAAACGTTTTGGAGACGTCATGAAAGAGCCTGAGCTGAATGCAGCAGCAATACTCCTACCAAGATTCAGAACATCCTGGACCACAGAGGAGAACATCTTAAATGCTGGTAAATATAATTGTTTATCAATTCAAATGTGAACCAGTAGACATTGACCTATATAACTCTGTATAATATTACTGTAATTTAGGATTATAGTGTGTCAGTGACAAACCACAGGGTGGCAATATAGTTAGAAGCTCAGGTAGCTTTTAATGTCAAACATCAGCAGCTTGACAGCCTATACAGTAGAAGGGTAAGAATAATGTGCAGACTTAATTCGTTTGAAAAACAATTTATCTTGCCCTAAAACCCACAGGCCTTGACTACATCAGAAATCACCTCAACACCGACTTGGATGATGTCACCAGCGCAAACAGCGGCCTCTCTGATGAAGACGACTTCTTTGCATCCATGGAGTTGGGAAAATCACAAGTAGGAGAGCTGGAGAGGTACCTTTCATGTCTGTCCCCTGCAGGTATGGATCTACTCCACACCTTTCCTCGCATCAAGAAGCTTTCACTCAAAGTCAACACAGGTCTTCCTGCATCTGCAGCCTGTGAGAGACTTTTCAGTCATGCAGGACTCCTGTTCACTGCTAAACGATCACAGCTTCACAGCAAGAACCTTGAGAGCCAGCTACTGTTGAAGCTTAATAGTGACATCACTGAGCGATTCTTTGGTGAAATAGTTTGTTTCTGCATGTTTTGACACACACACACACAAACTCCCAGTGGGGCCTTCAATATAAAAGGGTTTTCATGTTACTGTGCCAAAGAGTTCCTGGAGTGTTGACTGAAGTCAACCAGTCAAAGGGCCAGTGTCAGCCTAAAGGTTAGAATATTGCCAAATCTGTTGTCTGTCTGTGGGAGTCTAGATGGGGGAAGCTGCTCCTCTCTCAGCTGCTTTTGAGCAAAGCGTGTAATCCCCTTAACTGTGTAATGGTTGTGCTAGAGAGCACAGAGCTATTAATGTATAACTCCATTGTAAAGACACATCATACATGCTTTATGCTGCTTATCTTGGGGGGGTGGGGACAAGTGTGACTTTTTTTTTGCTGACTTTTCTTGTTAGATATTGGAGCTGGAAGTAAACATAATGCCCCATCTACAACTACATCACTCTCCTCTGATGCCTTTTAGAGAACATGCATTCAGCTTAATTTGTGTTCTGGGATCAGTGGCGGCTCCTGAAAAAATTCTCAGGGGGGGCAATTTTTCTGATGATTTAGGTGACCTACACACATTTTAAAAAAGATATGTCCAGCAACAACATGAAGACAGGGGCAGCATATAAGTCAATGCCAGAAGCATTTATTGACTGATCTCAAAAGTGTTGGCTTACAAAAGCAAAATAAGTTATCACAGTAAAAATAATCAAGGGTGTTCTTTCACATTCCTCAACACTGCATAAACAATATGCATTTCCATAAACAAATGAAATATCAGTTGAAAATACAGCATCTTGGTATTTGTTCAGATTGCAGGATCAACAAGAGCTTTTACCACATTTTTTGCCTCATGGTTGAATTGGAAATATGTGCACCTGAGCATAATTCACAACAAGCAAGCAGGAGCTTTTGATAGAGGCTACTGAAAACATTGATGCAAGTTATTGGTAATAAGAATTTTTTATAGACTTCCATATTCTGCCCTCTTGTATAGATTTGTGAAAATGAACAGTGATAGACATTTTGCCTGAAAACAGAATTTGAAAATAATTTCTAGAAAAGGTAAACACAGCTATCTGTATGGCTTTGTAAAAATGAACAACCATATTCTGGCCAATTGTATAGATTTGTAAATATGAACAACCATATTCTGGCCAATTGTATAGATTTGTAAAAATGAACATGAACAGATTATTATTTATTTTTTACTTTTTTTTAAATGAAAAATAACTATTTTAAACAACATCAACTGTGAACTGATTTGGGTGTGTGTGTGTTAAAGAGACAGACAGGGAGGGACAAAGAGAGAGAGGCTACATTACTTGTACTGAAACTGTTCTCTTCTCTCTTTCAATGCAGCAAAGCGGTCAATGACTTTCTCATTGAAATCAGGCATGCTGAGGACTAGTTCACTCTCCATGGAAAGCATGGCCAGTGCATTCAGACGTTCCTGGCCCAATGAATTTCGCAGGAATGTCTTAACTCGTGTCAAAGTTGAGAAACATCTCTCAGCTTCAGCTGTTGTCATGGGAGTAGTTATGAGGATGTTCAACAGAGTCACAGTCTCAGAGAACGTCTCCTGGAGGTTGTAGCTCATGACAACCTGGTACAGTGCCAGTGCACTACAGTTTGACTTTCACGTCATCGGCAAAAAGACTGTTCAGTCTCTCCAAAAGCACACTGGCGATTGAGACTGAGGTTTATTCCGAGATGGGAAGGAACTCAAAAAAGCGCTCCTGCACTTTGTGGTTGCTATCTATGTACCTCAGCACAAGCACCAGCTGTGTCTGTGTAGAAACGTCCGTGGTCTCGTCAGCTTGGATAGCTACGAAGTTCGCCGACTTCACCTCCTCCACAATATGTTCCCTCATGACCGCTAGCATACACTCCAGTAGCTCGTTTTGAATGGTCTTTGATGTGAACTTCTTTCAAAGAGACAATCGAGTTGCACTGAACGCTAGCCATGTTGATAGTAGTACGTGAATTGATTGACGCTGCTACCCGCTCTTTTCTTAGTTACGTTCATGGTTATGTTACGTATGACGAAAGCGCGTAAGTGCAAGCCCTCAGAAACCCATAGAGATTGTATTGAAAGCTCTGATATTTGAAAAAAAATAGATTTTACATGATAGTCTATGAGAGACCCCTGGGCGATTTTCAACCTGACTGAAATCGCCCCAAAAGGGGCGGGGCCATTTGAAGCACGACTTTAGCCTGATTGGACATTTAGTGGCAGATCAGACGTCTAGATTAGAACACTGATAACTACTGTTGCCGTGATATAATTGATTAGAAAAAAAATCCCTTCCTTTTCCCGTTTGGCAGTGCGTCGCCCATATCGCCCTAATGAACACACCGCCCCTTTCTGGGATACTAGGCCTGCAATATTGTTTTATTTGGCCATCTATCATGGACTGGTGCTTTTTCAGTTGATGTGTATTGCTGCTCTTTTCCTCTGCTCAGTGAGATGTGCAGTGTGGCCTAATCACAGATCAGAGTATTAATTTCTAGGCACACAGAAAAGGGCTGTTGCTTGCCATGCAATACAAAGGTACTGAGTAGGCCTAATCAACACCTATTGATTATTTTATGTTGACCGCTTCCTTCTGGTGTGCAGTTTTCTGTTCAGCATACCTGGTATGAAATGTTTGTGTTTCCTTCTGTTGTTCTGTCACTGTGGAGACACACACATACACAGTTTATGAGAGTTTATGGGCTGCCTCATTCTAGTTCTGCCTGGTAAAAAATAGTATAAAGGTTTTGAAATGTGTGTTACTTGTGCTTATTTTTTTATTATTATTATTTTATTTGATAAGTACTTGAATTTACCGGAATTATTTTAATTTAAGCTATTTTGTAATTCATTTTAATTTATTTTATTGTTGGATGAACTATAATTTGCCTAAAGATGATTATTTTGTATTTTTGTCTGTCTGATTGTTGCCTTGTGTTAAAAAATAAACTCAAGTAACTCAACAGTTACTCAGTACTTGAGTAGTTTTTTCACCAAGTACTTTTTTACTCTTACTCAAGTAATTATTTGGATGACTACTTTTTACTTTTACTTGAGTCATATTTGTTATATCTAGCCTAGCTGTAGAAGAACGGACATCTGCACAATTTCACATTGTACATCACTCTGTCGTTTAATTACATGTGCCACACATTCTGACAACCCATTCATCCGTATTTTTTTTTATTATTTTTTTTTTTCACCTTTATTTAACCAGGTAAGCCAGTTGAGAACAGGTTCTCATTTACAACTGCGACCTGGCCAAGATAAAGCAAAGTAGTGCAATAAAAACAACAGAGTTACATATGGGTAAAAAAAAAAAACATAAAGTCAGAAATACAACAGAAAATATATATACAGTGTGTGCAAATGTAGCAAGTTATGGAGGTAAGGCAATAAATAGGCTATAGTGCAGAATAATTACAATAGTATTAACACTGGGATGCTAGATGTGCAAGAGATTATGTGCAAATAGAGATACTGGGGTGCAAAAGAGCAAAATAAATAACAATATAGGGATGAGGTAGTTGGGTGGGCTAATTTCGGATGGGCTGTGTACAGGTGCAGTGATCGGTAAGGTGCTCTGACAACTGATGCTTAAAGTTATTGAGGGAGATAAGAGTCTCCAGCTTCAGAGATTTTTGCAATTCGTTCCAGTCATTGGCAGCAGAGAACTGGAAGGAATGGCGGCCAAAGGAGGTGTTGGCTTTGGGAATGACCAGTGAGATATACCTGCTGGAGCGCAGACTACGGGTGGGTGCTGCTATGGTGACCAATGAGCTAAGATAAGGCGGGGATTTGCCTAGCAGTGATTTATAGATGGCCTGGAGCCATTGGGTTTGACGACGAACATGTAGTGAGGACCAGCCAACAAGAGCGTACAGGTCACAGTGGTGGGTAGTGTATGGGGCTTTGGAGACAAAACGGATGGCACTGTGATAGACTACATCCAATTTGCTGAGTAGAGTGTTGGAGGCTATTTTGTAAATGACATCGCCGAAGTCAAGGATCGGTAGGATAGTCAGTTTTACGAGGGCATGTTTGGCAGCATGAGTGAAGGAGGCTTTATTGCGAAATAGGAAGCCGATTCTAGATTTAACTTTGGATTGGAGATTCTTTATGTGAGTCTGGAAGTTGAGTTTACAGTCTAACCAGACACCTAGGTATTTGTAGTTGTCCACATACTCTAGGTCAGACCCGTCGAGAGTGGTGATTCTAGTCGGGTGGGCGGGTGCCAGCAGCGTTCGATTGAAAAGCATGCATTTAGTTTTACTAGTGTTTAAGAGCAGTTGGAGGCTACTGAAGGATTGTTGTATGGCATTGAAGCTCGTTTGGAGGTTTGTTAACACAGTGTCCAATGAAGGGCCAGATGTATACAAAATGGTGTCGTCTGCGTAGAGGTGAATCTGAGAGTCACCAGCAGCAAGAGCGACATCATTGATATACACGGAGAAAAGTGTCGGCCCAATAATTGAACCCTGTGGCACCCCCATAGCGACTGCCATAGGTCCAGACAACAGGCCCTCCGATTTGACACACTGAACTCTATCTGAGAAGTAGTTGGTGAACCAGGCGAGGCAGTCATTTGAGAAACCAAGGCTATTTAGTCTGCCAATAAGAATGCGGTGGTTGACAGAGTCGAAAGCCTTGGCCAGGTCAATGAAGACGGCTGCACAGTACTGTCTATTATCAATCGCGGTTATAATATCGTTTAGGACCTTGAGCGTGGCTGAAGTGCACCCGTGACCAGCTCGGAAACCGGATTGCATAGCGGAGAAGGTACGGTGGTATTCGAAATGGTCGATGATCTGTTTGTTAACTTGGCTTTCGAATACTTTCGAAAGGCAGGGCAGGATGGATATAGGTCTGTAGCAGTTTGGATCTAGAGTGTCACCCCCTTTGAAGAGGGGGATGACCGCGGCAGCTTTCCAATCTCTGGGGATCTCAGACGTTATGAAAGAGAGGTTAAACAGACTAGTAATAGGGGTAGCGACAATTTCAGCGGCTAGTTTTAGAAAGAAAGGGTCCAGATTGTCTAGCCCAGCTGATTTGTAGGGGTCCAGATTTTGCAGCGCTTTCAAAACATCAGCTGTCTGAATTTGTGTGAAGGAGAAGCGGGGGGGGGGGGCATGGGCAAGTCGCAGCAGAGGGTGCAGAGTTGGTGGCCGGGTTAGTGGTAGCCAGATGGAAAGCATGGCCAGCTGTAGCAAAATGCTTGTTGAAATTCTCGATTATTGTAGATTTATCGGTGGTGATAGTGTTTCCTAGCCTCAGTGCAGTGGGCAGCTGGGAGGAAGTGCTCTTATTCTCCATGGACTTTACAGTGTCCCAAAACTTTTTGGAGTTAGTGCTACAGGATGCAAATTTCTGTTTGAAAAAGTTAGCCTTTGCTTTCCTGACTGCTTGTGTATATTGGTTCCTAACTTCCCTGAAAAGTTGCATATCGCGGGGGCTATTTGATGCTAATGCTGTACGCCACAGGATGTTTTTGTGCTGGTCAAGGGCAGTCAAGTCTGAGGAGAACCAGGGGCTATATCGGTTCTTAGTTCTGTATTTTTTGAATGGGGCATGTTTATTTAAGATTGAGAGGAAATTACTTTTAAGGAACAACCAGGCATCCTCTACTGACGGAATGAGATCTATATCCATCCAGGATACCTGGGCCAGGTCAATTAGGAAGGCCTCCTCGCTAAAGTGTTTTAGGGAGCGTTTGACAGTGATGAGGGGTGGTCGTTTGACCGCGGACCCGTTACGGACGCAGGCAATAAGGCAGTGATCGCTGAGATCCTGGTTGAAGACAGCTGAGGTGTATTTAGAGGGTATGTTAGTCAGGATGATATCTATGAGGGTACCCATGTTTACGGATTTAGGGTTGTACCTGGTAGGTTCGTTGATAATTTGCGTGAGGTTGAGGGCATCTAGCTTGGATTGTAGGATGGCTGGGGTATTAAGCATATCCCAATTTAGGTCACCAAGCAGTACAAACTCTGAGGATAAATGGGGGGCAATCAATTCACATATGGTGTCCAGGGCACAGCTGGGGGCTGAGGGGGGTCTGTAGCAAGCGGCAACAGTGAGAGACTTATTTCTGGAAAGGTGGATTTTTAGAAGTAGAAGCTCAAACTGTTTGGGCACAGACCTGGATAGTATGATAGAGCTCTGCAGGCTATCTCTACAGTAGATTGCAACTCCACCCCCTTTGGCAGTTCTATCTAGACGGAAAATGTTATAGTTGGGGATGGAAATTTCAGAATTTTTGGTGGCCTTCCTGAGCCAGGATTCAGACACTGCTAGAACATCAGGGTTGGCAGAGTGTGCTAACGCAGTGAATAACTCAAACTTAGGAAGTAGACTTCTGATATTTATGTGCAAGAAACCAAGACTTTTGCGATTACAGAAGTCATCAAATGATAGCGCCTGGGGAGTAGGAGTGATACTGAGGGCTGCAGGGCCTGGGTTAGCCTCTACATCACCAGAGGAACAGAGGAGGACTAGAATAAGGATACGGCTAAAGGCTTTAAGAACTGGTCTTCTAGTGCGTTGGGTACATAGAATAAAGGGGGCAGATTTCCGGGTGTTATAGAAAAGATTCAGGGCATTATGTACAGACAAGGATATGGAAGGATATGAGTAAAGTGGAGGTAACCCTAAGCGTTGGGTAACTATGAAAGAGATAGCATCGCTAGAGTCATCAATTGAGTCGGTCTCCGCGTGTATAGGGGGAGGTGCGAAGGAGCTAACTAAGGCAGGTTTAGCTAGGCTGGGGGGTCTACAGTGATATAGTACAATTAGAAATAACCGAAACAACAATAAACTAACCATGTTTGGGCTGAGGCTAAACATAAACAGGATGTAGTACCGTAAAAAGGAACAGTCCAGCAGATATCAGCTGTATAGCTGAGTTATCATAAGGTCCGGTGGTGAAGCAATAGTAAGAGGCTACGGCTAGCGTGTGCTAGCGGGCCAGGGCTAGCAGATGGATGGAATCTTCGTGGTTAACGTCGTAACCACATCAGACGATTTTTTTTATCATAGGTTAGTTAATCCCGCAGAAAAAAATCCAATGTTCTGGGTGAAACACCGCTAGCTAAGGCTAATAGCAAGTAGCTAGTTAGCTGGCTAGCTGGCTAGCTAGTTTCACTGGAGATTCTAGATAAAAGGTAAGTCAATAATAGAATCCGTTCCACATTGAGTGAGGCGGGTTGCAGGAAAGTATATTTTGTAGAAGGATGAAAAGTCTGATAGGGAAAAAAAACAAGGTATTTACAGGCTATTTACAGACACACGACAATAACAGGACTGCACTACTTCGCCATCTTGGATGATCCGTAAAGCAGCACGCTGTCGTAAACCATAACAACGTACAGTATGACGTACAGCACGTCGTACCATACATAACATTTCCCCCCCTTTCCAAATCCAGGGACTGGTACCATATATAAAATGTCCATAGGGCAAGAACCTAGAGTGATACCTGTAAGAAATAAACATTAACCCTTAAACGGATGGACTCTCCAAACTAGCCAGTTCAGTCCATTAACCTGGAGGTTGACTAAGACACCTAACGGAGCCTAAGAATGAAAAGAGGTTAAGTAGTCCCCCAGATAAGCAGGGCGAGTTCGTGCCCGCATAGGCCTTTCTTCATCCGCCACCGCTTGTGGATCTGGCCCTTGGGGAGCCCACAGAGGCTGGGGCTCGGGTGGTAGTGGTGGAGGAGGTCCATCCGGTGGCGTCTCTGGCCTGCATGTCTGTTTTGTGTGCCTTTGTGTTCCTCGAGGGGCAGGGACTTTTCTGAGGCGGCTGGCGTGCCAGCGTGATCCATTGC
The DNA here is from genome assembly GCF_964263955.1 of Coregonus lavaretus. NCBI lineage: Eukaryota > Metazoa > Chordata > Actinopteri > Salmoniformes > Salmonidae > Coregonus > Coregonus lavaretus. Next base: position 140,316 of record NW_028165729.1, read on the forward strand.
TCATCATGAAATATGGTGGGCCCCAGTTGTCGACTGACCTGCAAGGGGTCCGACCTGAATGAGGGCATTTTGTTGCACTGCTGAGGCCGTCGGGCTCGGACCCAGTTTGACACTTGGATGATCGACAACTTCGAGCTAGTAGCAGGGGCCGAACGACACACTCACTTTCGCAAAGTGATTGTATTTTGAACAGTTCTTGCATATTTTCCCACGGGCTGGGCAGTTTGAAGCCCTTGAATTGTGAGAGCTAGCCCCACAGTTGCCACAGCTACTTCTGTTGGTTTGTCTGTGTGCCTGCTGCACGGGCATGCCGGTGTCTGTGTCCATGCAGCTATCGACGTGGGAGGGCGTGCGCAGCGCGTGATCGTTGTAGTGCGCCTGCTCGGGCTGAAGCTGCTGTGTGAGAATGGCTGGGGGCCGAGTGTATGCTGCAGAGCTGTCTGTTAGCATTGAAGAGCATTCCAACGCCGCTTCAACCTGGAGTGCTATTTTAATAGCTCCATCTAGTTGTAAATTATCCGATTCCAAAAGCAGTTTCTCCCATGTCTTTTCACATAACGTCCCCTCTATCAACTGATCCCTGATGATCTCGTCCTGAAGTGTCCCGTAGTTACAAGAGCTAGCCAAATCCCTCAGATTAGCCACGTAGCTTTGAATGGACTCACCCGGCCGTTGGTGTCTCTTCCGTAGCCGGTAGCGTCGCTCTTTCCCGGCGAAGTGGTTGGAAATGTAGACGTGCGCGTATATAATAATAATATGCCATTTAGCAGACGCTTTTATCCAAAGCGATTTACAGTCATGTGCGCATACATGTTTACGTATGGGTGGTCCCAGGGATGGAACCCACTACCCTGGCGTTACAAGCGCCATGCTCTACCAATTGAGCTACAGAGGACCACGTATAAATAGATCAATTATGCCTTTTTGATGGAAATATTGAGGTGGGATTTTGGAGATAAGTTCATAATTTACGCGCGCTCTCTGCAAATAAGGCGGGCCAGCTCGATGTCCTAGGGCACGATATGCACCCTCTTTGCGTGGATGGCACACAGTTTGGTGTCCTCAAACAGACCGACCAGGTAAGCCTCGCTGGCCTCCTGCAGGGCCATCACGGCGGAGCTCTGGAAGCGCAGGTCGGTCTTGAAGAACAGGGCGATGTTTCTCCCCAGGCGCTGGAAGGGCACATTGCGGATGAGCAGCTCAGTGGAGCTTTGGTAACGACGGATCTCTCTGAGACACGGTGCCGGGCCTGTAACGGGGAGGCTCTCCAGCGCGCAGCCTTGGCGGCGAGCTGCATCCTGTAGGCTTTGCCACGGGTAGATTTGCGAGCGGTTTGCTTGGTTCTGGCCATGGCGCTAGCTTCCTTCTTAGACAGTCGGAGTATAGCCTCGAAATGCCCATGTGAAATGTATAAAGCCGGCAGTGGCATCTGCTGATTGGACACCATCTCCCCACCACCCCGATTGGCCCGTTACGGAGGCCTCCTCTGTCGGCTATCGGAAGGGATGCTTTGCTTCTCTTTTTTTTTGACCGCGCACCCAAAACAGTACACTGCGCACCCAAAACAATACACTGCGCGCCCATAAAACACACTGTACGCCAAAAAACAATACACTTTGCGTGCGCCCGCAATAATACACTGCGCGCCCAAAACAATAGATCACTGCCGGCCTTTACACGCAATAATTGTCGCCAAAGTCAAGAGTGAAATATTGTGTTATAATTTAATGCTAGCCTGCTATGGCAAACGAGGCCAATAGTACACTGCGCGGATGCAACTGCACACTGCGCGCAGGCAAAAGCACAATGCGTGCGCAAAAGTACACTGCCGGCCCTTTATGCGCAATAATAGTCGCTGAAGTCAAGAGTGAAATCTTGTGTTATAATTTAATGCTAGCCTGCTATGGCAAACGAGGCCAATAGTACACTGCGCGGATGCAACTGCACACTGCGCGCAGGCAAAAGCACAATGTGCGCGCAAAAGTACACTGCCGGCCCTTTATGCGCAATAATAGTCGCTGAAGTAAAGAGTGAAATCTTATGTTCTAATCTAATGCCAGCCTGCTATGGCAAACGATGCCAATAGTCCACTGCGCGCAGGCATTAGGACACTGCCGCGCGATAATATTAGCCAAAGTCAAGAGTGAAATCTTTTGTTCTAATCACCACATGTTCAGTAATGGCATTTCCCCCCTTTATTCAAATTACAACCTCTCACTTTCAGTTATTTGAAATGAAATAATCTCTCAAATATCACTATATCTAAAACAAGCCATAGAAAGTTGGTTGCAATTTCAATTAAATCATCCAGAAACGACAGAACAAACTCAAATACACTAAAAGGAGAAAATATATATTTATTGATATTGTATGTTGTATAGCCTTACTTGTTGGTATCTCAGACGACCAGAACCTTAATAATAATCTCCATACTTACTTCACATAGCACGGACATATAGTAGACTACTGACACTCACTCCTATGGAATGGGTATGGGGACTGGACACGCCGGGACCCAGACACTACTGTTGTCGATCACACATATTAATGTCGTGTTCAGGGTGCTATCAGAGTTATCGGAAATACCTAGTTCCGACTGGGAAGTTTCACTTGAATGACCCTCCAAGTAGGAATTACAAGTGAGAAATAGTGAAAATGTTGTTGCCAATCTTATTGGTTTAAGAATTGTTCCGACTTCAAAACCAATTGAACACAATCATGTGGGAGTTACAACTTCCCATTTTCCACGAGAATGTGAAGTTGGCATAATACAGCATTCAAGTGCTAGTCGGTACTAGGAAATGGACATTTCTGACTTGCTAACTGGTTGAACGCGTTACAATAGCCTAAGTATATAATATGATTGTCAGAGGGACTAGGAACTAGGAAATGGACATTTCTGACTTGCTAACTGGTTGAACGCGTTACAATAGCCTAAGTATATAATATGATTGTCAGAGGGAAGAGAAATGAAGAGACTGTTAACTAGATATATAAAGGAGCCTGCAGTGTATAAAAACAGAACTGCTACACTTTAATATGTTGTAAAATCTCTGTGAGAGATGTATGTTGTCGGGAGAGGTCGTGTTTTTCTCTAGCTGGAGGTAAGCAGGAGGTAATCTTCTCATTTGGTGTTGAGTAAAGCTTAACCATGTATTAGATCGTAGGTAGGTAGTTAGCTGTAGCTAGGTATTGTATTTATCATAGGTTAGTATTGTTGTTTTTGTAGGTTTCCGTAGGTAATTGTAGGTTAGTATCGAAGCACGAGGCTAGCTAGCTAGCGGGTAGCTACTGGTAACGATTAGCAACGCTAGAGAGCTGGTCCCAATGTTAATGTAGTGCTAGCCAACGTTTAATTTTTGCTTAACCATGTATTAGATCGTAGGTAGGTAGTTACTATCATAGGTTAGTATTGTTGTTTTTGTAGGTTTCCGTAGGTAATTGTAGGTTAGTATCGAAGCACGAGGCTAGCTAGCTAGCGGGTAGCTACTGGTAACGATTAGCAACGCTAGAGAGCTGGTCCCAATGTTAATGTAGTGCTAGCCAACGTTTAATTTTTGCTTAACCATGTATTAGATCGTAGGTAGGTAGTTAGCCGTAGTTAGGTATTGTATTTATTATAGGTTAGTATTGTTGTTATTGTAGGTTTCCGTAGGTAATTGTAGGTTAGTATCGAAGCACGAGGCTAGCTAGCTAGCGGGTAGCTTCTGGTAACGATTAGCAACGCTGGAGAGCTGGTTCCAATGTTAATGTACTGCTAGCCAACGTTTAACTTTTTGCTGCGTTATTCGTTATGAAATGAACTAGACACGGACTTGAATTATCTGTTTAGTGTGCTAACACACTCTTGGCAGTTTGTTGTAACCAAGTATTGATGCTAAATTGTGTGTTAATGGATGCTAGCTTGCAAGTTAGCTACGGCGTCATAGCTAGGCATCGTGGGTTGTTGTGTGTAGTTACTGTGTCTTGGCAGTGCCGGCTGTAGCACGAAGCGAGCTACCTAGCCGTTTTTTCGAACAGAGTCAGAGTCAACACAATAGCCATTGTGTGCCGGGTGTAGCACGAAGCTAGCTAGCTAGCCGTTCTTCAAACAAAGTCAACACAGTGGCCATTCCTAGCTACCCAACACGACCAGCTAACTGTACGGTAGTAGCTAAATACAATATACTTGTCCTAGCTAGCCAACGTCTAATCATTGCTGCGTCATGAAAGGAACTTGACACAGACACGAATGATCTGTTTAGTGTGTTATCACACTATTGGTGGTTTGTTGTGACCAAGTGTTGGTGCTAAACGGTGTGTTATTGTTATTGGATGCTAGCTTGCTAGTTAGCTATGGTGTCATAGTTGGCTAGCTGAATAAAGTGGGTTGAGTCTATTCCTTTAAACATTGAACCGCTGTGGTTCACAACAATTCTGATTTCTAAAGGCGGAAGTTGGGAGAGTTTTTGTTCGGGTGGTTCAGTGAAACAATTTTAGTTTCTGAGGTAGACGTTTTTGGTGAGGGAGGCCCTGCTCTCTCCGCTCCCAGATGCTTAGCTCATTTCATTCCGATCTCCTCTGCATTTTTGTAGCCATTTGCTACAGCCTGTCAACTATGTCTCTGCCTATCCCTGTTCTCTCCTCTCTGCACAGGCTACACAAACGCACCACACCGCGTGGCTGCTGCCTCTCTAACCTGGTGGTCCCTGCACGCACCACCCACGTGGAGTTCCAGGTCGCAGGCAGCCTCTGGAACTGCCGTTCTGCTGCCAACAAAGCTGACTTCATCCCAGCCTATGCCAACCTCCAGTCCCTCGACTTCCTGGCGCTGACGGAAACATGGATCACCACTGAAAACACTGCTACTCCTACTGCTCTCTCCTCGTCTGACCATGTGTTCTCGCATACCCCGAGAGCATCTGGTCAGAGGGGTGGTGGTACAGGAATCCTCATCTCTCCCAAGTGGACATTCTCAATTTTTCCCCTAACCCATCTGTCTATCTCCTCATTTGAATTCCATGCTGCCACAGTCACTAGCCCATTTAAGCTTAATATCCTTGTCATCTATCGCCCTCCAGGTTCCCTTGGAGAGTTCATCAATGAGCTTGACGCCTTGATAAGTTCCTTCCCTGAGGATGGCTCACCCCTCACAGTTTTGGGGGATTTCAACCTCCCTATGTCCACATTTGACTCATTTCTCTCTGCCTCCTTCTTTCCACTCCTCTCCTCTTTTGACCTCACCCTCTCACCGTCCCCCCCTACTCACAAGGCAGGCAATACGCTTGACCTCATCTTCACTAGATGCTGCTCCTCTACTAATCTCACTGCAACTCCCCTCCATGTCTCTGACCACTACTTTGTTTCCTTTTCTCTCTCGCTCTCCTCCCACACTACTCACTCTGCCCCTACACAGATGGTAATGCGCCGCCGCAACCTTCGCTCTCTCTCTCCCACTACTCTCTCCTCTTCCATCCTATCATCTCTTCCTTCTGCTCAATCCTTCTCCCTCCAATCTCCTGATTCTGCCTCCTCAACCCTCCTTTCCTCCCTTTCTGCATCCTTTGACTCTCTGTGTCCCCTATCCTCCCGGCCGGCTCGGTCCTCCCCTCCAGCTCCGTGGCTTGACGACTCATTGCGAGCTCACAGAACAGAGCTCCGGGCAGCGGAGCGGAAATGGAAGAAAACTAAACTCCCTGCCGACCTGGCATCTTTTCACTCCCTCCTCTCTACATTTTCTTCATCTGTTTCTGCTGCTAAGGCCACCTTCTACCACTCTAAATTCCAAGCATCTGCCTCTAACCCTAGGAAGCTCTTTGCCACATTTTCCTCCCTCCTGAATCCCCCCCCCCCCCCCCCCCCCCTCCTCTCTCTCTGTAGATGACTTCGTCAACCACTTTGAAAAGAAGGTTGACGACATCCGATCCTCGTTTGTTAAGTCTAATGACACTGCTGGTCCTGCTCACACTGCCCTACCCTATGCTTTGACTTCTTTCTCCCCTCTCTCTCCAGATAAAATCCTGCGACTTGTGACTGCAGGCCGCCCAACAACCTGCCCGCTTGACCCCATCCCCTCCTCCCTTCTCCAGACCATCTCCGGTGACCTTCTCCCCTACCTCACCTCGCTGATCAACTCATCCTTGACCGCTGGCCATGTCCCTTCCGTCTTCAAGAGAGCGAGAGTTGCTCCCCTTCTCAAAAAACCAACACTCGACCCCACTGATGTCAACAACTACAGACCAGTATCCCTTCTTTCTTTTCTTTCCAAAACTATTGAGCGTGCCGTCTTTAGCCAACTCTCTTGCTATCTCTCTCAGAATGACCTTCTTGATCCAAACCAATCAGGTTTCAGGACTGGTCATTCAACTGAGACTGCTCTTCTCTGTGTCACTGAGACTCTCCGCACTGCTAAAGCTAACTCTCTCTCCTCTGCTCTTGTCCTTCTAGACCTGTCTGCTGCCTTTGATACTGTGAACCATCAGATCCTCCTCTCCACCCTCTCCGAGCTGGGCATCTCCGGCGCGGCTCACTCCTGGATTGCGTCCTACCTGACCGGTCGCTCCTACCAAGTGGCGTGGCGAGAAGCTGTCTCCGCACCACGTGCTCTCACCACTGGTGTCCCCCAGGGCTCAGTTCTAGGCCCTCTCCTTTTCTCCCTATACACCAAGTCACTTGGCTCTGTCATATCCTCACATGGCCTTTCCTATCATTGCTACGCTGACGATACACAACTAATCTTCTCCTTTCCCCCTTCTGATAACCAGGTGGCGAATCGCATCTCTGCATGTCTGGCAGACATATCAGTATGGATGACGGATCACCACCTCAAGCTGAACCCTGGCAAGACGGAGCTGCTCTTCCTCCCGGGGAAGGACTGCCCGTTCCATGATCTCGCCATCACGGTTGACAACTCCGCTGTGTCCTCCTCCCAGAGTGCGAAGAGCCTAGGCGTGACCCTGGACAACACCCTGTCGTTCTCCGCCAACATCAAGGCGGTGACCCGCTCCTGCAGGTTCATGCTCTACAACATTCGGAGAGTACGACCCTGCCTTACACAGGAAGCGGCACAGGTCCTAATCCAGGCACTTGTCATCTCCCGTCTGGACTACTGCAACTCGCTGTTGGCTGGCCTCCCTGCCTGTGCCATTAAACCCCTACAACTCATCCAGAATGCCGCAGCCCGTCTGGTGTTCAACCTTCCCAAGTTCTCTCACGTCACCCCCCTCCTCCGCACACTCCACTGGCTTCCAGTTGAAGCTCGCATCCGCTACAAGACCATGGTGCTTGCCTATGGAGCAGTGAGGGGAACGGCACCTCTGTACCTTCAGGCTCTGATCAGTCCCTACACCCAAACGAGGGCATTGCGTTCATCCACCTCTGGCCTGCTGGCTCCCCTTCCTCTGCGGAAGCATAGTTCCCGCTCAGCCCAGTCAAAACTGTTCGCTGCTCTGGCACCCCAATGGTGGAACAAGCTCCCTCACGACGCCAGGACAGCGGAGTCACTCACCACCTTCCGGAGACATTTGAAACCCCACCTCTTTAAGGAATACCTGGGATAGGATAAAGTGTTCCTTCTAACCCCCCCCCCCCCCCCCCCCCCAAATTGTAAAGTGGTTATCCCACTGGCTATAGGGTGAACGCACCAATTTGCGAGTCGCTCTGGCTAAGAGCGTCTGCTAAATGACGTTAATGTGCCCTTGAGCAAGGCACTTAACCCTAATTGCTCCTGTAAGTCGCTCTGGATAAGAGCGTCTGCTAAATGACTAAAATGTAAATGTAATAACCACAATAGAAAGGCCTTGGAAGTGCCATAAGTGAAAGCCGACATATTTCATTATTTTTACATTAACCTCTTTAACATGTATTAAATGAATAATGAAGAAAATTGTGTAATTTAGACTCTACGAAATATGAAATGCATTATGAAGAAAATCGTGTACTGTTGCCTACACGGAAAAGGGGGCTTTCTGACAAAAGTGCACCAGTGTCCCAAAGTATTAATCGAAATCAAGCATAGAAAACAGCGTTAGCATTAATAAAACAATTTTTCCCACGAATTAAGTTGCACGTAAATGTGTGTATTTTCTCACAAATGATGTTCAGAAAATCTCAAACAGTACATAGGCATACAACTACAATGTTTGAAACATTATTAAATAAAGACAACAATTCTGTATATTCATAACGTTTAATTAGCCATAATAAAGAAAATAAAGAAAAATAGGCTATCGGTGTATGGTTGTTGTGTGTTAAATTGCTGTCTTTTCGCACGAATTAAGTAGCACATAAATTCGTGTCTTTTCACACAGAAACGCACGAAATCTGATGAAATACATTATGCTACCTGTGGTTTTCTCGAGCACGGTTATATGTCAGACATTTAAACGGCGACGGATAGCGGAAAGCAAACCCCGTATTGAGTCAATACTGTCATCGATTGGTAAACATAATCCTTAACGTAAATATCCCAGGTTCGTACACAACGATTTTCCTTACATGTTGACTTTGCGCGCAGCCTTGGCGGCGAGCTGCATCCTGTAGGCTTTGCCACGGGTGGATTTGCGAGCGGTTTGCTTGGTTCTGGCCATGGCGCTAGCTTCCTTCTTAGACAGTCGGAGTATAGCCTCGAAATGCCCATGTGAAATGTATAAAGCCGGCAGTGGCATCTGCTGATTGGACACCATCTCCCCACCACCCCGATTGGCCCGTTACGGAGGCCACCTCAGTCGGCAATCGGAAGGGATGCTTTGCTTCTCTTTTTTTTTGACCGCGCACCCAAAACAGTACACTGCGCACCCAAAACAATACACTGCGCCCCCATAAAACACACTGTACGCCAAAAAACAATACACTTTGCGTGCGCCCGCAATAATACACTGCGCGCCCAAAACAATAGATCACTGCCGGCCTTTACACGCAATAATAGTCGCCATAGTCAAGAGTGAAATCTTGTGTTATAATTTAATGCTAGCCTGCTATGGCAAAGGAGGCCAATAGTACACTGCGCGGATGCAACTGCACACTGCGCGCAGGCAAAAGCACAATGTGCGCGCAAAAGTACACTGCCGGCCCTTTATGCGCAATAATAGTCGCTGAAGTCAAGAGTGAAATCTTGTGTTATAATTTAATGCTAGCCTGCTATGGCAAACGAGGCCAATAGTCCACTGCGCGCAGGCATTATGACACTGCCGCGCGATAATATTCGCCAAAGTCAAGAGTGAAATATTTTGTTCTAATCACCACATGTTCAGTTATGGCATTTCCCCCCTTTATTCAAATTACAACCTCTCACTTTCAGTTATTTGAAATGAAATAATCTCTCAAATATCACTATATCTAAAACAAGCCATAGAAAGTTGGTTGCAATTTCTATTAAATCATCCAGAAACGACAGAACAAACTCAAATACACTAATAGGAGAAAATATATATTTATTGATATTGTATGTTGTATAGCCTTACTTGTTGGTATCTCAGACGACCAGAACCTTAATAATAATCACCATACTTACTTCACATAGCACGGACATATAGTAGACTACTGACACTCACTCCTATGGAATGGGTATGGGGACTGGACACGCCGGGACCCAGACCCTACTGTTGTCGATCACACATATTAATGTCGTGTTCAGGGTGCTATCAGAGTTATCGGAAATACCTAGTTCCGACTGGGAAGTTTCACTTGAATGACCCTCCAAGTAGGAATTACAAGTGAGAAATAGTGAAAATGTTGTTGCCAATCTTATTGGTTTAAGAATTGTTCCGACTTCAAAACCACTTGAACACAATCATGTGGGAGTTACAACTTCCCATTTTCCACGAGAATGTGAAGTTGGCATTATACAGCATTCAAGTGCTAGTCGGTACACAGAAACGGACATTTCTGACTTGCTAACTGGTTGAACGCGTTACAATAGCCTAAGTATATAATATGATTGACATAACCACAATAGAAAGGCCTTGGAAGTGCCATAAGTGAAAGCCGACATATTTCATTATTTTTACATTAACCTCTTTAACATGTATTAAATGAATAATGAAGAACATTTTGTAATTTAGACTCTACGAAATATGAAATGCATAATGAAGAAAATCGTGTACTGTTGCCTACACGGAAAAGGGGGCTTTCTGACCAAAAGTGCACCAGTATCCCAAAGTATTAATCGAAATCAAGCATAGAAAACAGCGTTAGCATTAATAAAACAATTTTCCCACGAATTAAGTTGCACGTAAATGTGTGTATTTTCTCACAAATGATGTTCAGTAAATCTCAAACAGTACATAGGCATACAACTACAATGTTTGAAACATTATTAAATAAAGACAACATTTCTGTATATTCATAACGTTTAATTAGCCATAATAAAGAAAATAAAGAAAAATAGGCTATCCGTTTATGGTTGTTGTGTGTTAAATTGCTGTCTTTTCGCACGAATTAAGTAGCACATAAATTCGTGTCTTTTCACACAGAAACGCACGAAATCTGATGAAATACATTATGCTACCTGTGGTTTTCTCGAGCAGGGTTATATGTCGGACATTTAAACGGCGACGGATAGCGGAAAGCAATCCCCGTATTGAGTCAATACTGTCATCGATTGGTAAACATAATCCTTAACGTAAATATCCCAGGTTCGTACACAACGATTTTCCTTACATGTTGACTTTGCGCGCAGCCTTGGCGGCGAGCTGCATCCTGTAGGCTTTGCCACGGGTGGATTTGCGAGCGGTTTGCTTATTTCTGGCCATGGCGCTAGCTTCCTTCTTAGACAGTCGGAGTATAGCCTCGAAATGCCCATGTGAAATGTATAAAGCCGGCAGTGGCATCTGCTGATTGGACACCATCTCCCCACCACCCCGATTGGCCCGTTACGGAGGCCTCCTCTGTCGGCTATCGGAAGGGATGCTTTGCTTCTCTTTTTTTTGACCGCGCACCCAAAACAGTACACTGCGCACCCAAAACAATACACTGCGCGCCCATAAAACACACTGTACGCCAAAAAACAATACACTTTGCGTGCGCCCGCAATAATACACTGCGCGCCCAAAACAATAGATCACTGCTGGCCTTTACACGCAATAATAGTCGCCATAGTCAAGAGTGAAATCTTGTGTTATAATTTAATGCTAGCCTGCTATGGCAAAGGAGGCCAATAGTACACTGCGCAGATGCAACTGCACACTGCGCGCAGGCAAAAGCACAATGTGCGCGCAAAAGTACACTGCCGGCCCTTTATGCGCAATAATAGTCGCTGAAGTCAAGAGTGAAATCTTGTGTTATAATTTAATGCTAGCCTGCCATGGCAAACGAGGCCAATAGTACACTGCGCGGATGCAACTGCACACTGCGCGCAGGCAAAAGCACAATGTGCGCGCAAAAGTACACTGCCGGCCCTTTATGCGCAATAATAGTCGCTGAAGTCAAGAGTGAAATCTTATGTTCTAATCTAATGTCAGCCTGCTATGGCGAACGATGCCAATAGTCCACTGCGCGCAGGCATTAGGACACTGCCGCGCGATAATATTCATCAAAGTCAAGAGTAAAATATTTTGTTCTAATCACCACATGTTCAGTAATGGTATTTCCCCCCTTTATTCAAATTACAACCTCTCACTTTCAGTTATTTGAAATGAAATAATCTCTCAAATATCACTATATCTAAAACAAGCCATAGAAAGTTGGTTGCAATTTCAATTAAATCATCCAGAAACGACAGAACAAACTCAAATACACTAATAGGAGAAAATATATATTTATTGATATTGTATGTTGTATAGCCTTACTTGTTGGTATCTCAGACGACCAGAACCTTAATAATAATCACCATACTTACTTCACATAGCACGGACATATAGTAGACTACTGACACTCACTCCTATGGAATCGGTATGGGGACTGGACACGCCGGGACCCAGACCCTACTGTTGTCGATCATACATATTAATGTCGTGTTCAGGGTGCTATCAGAGTTATCGGAAATACCTAGTTCCCACTGGGAAGTTTCACTTGAATGACCCTCCAAGTAGGAATTACAAGTGAGAAATAGTGAAAATGTTGTTGCCAATCTTATTGGTTTAAGAATTGTTCCGACTTCAAAACCACTTGAACACAATCATGTGGGAGTTACAACTTCCCATTTTCCACGAGAATGTGAAGTTGGCATAATACAGCATTCAAGTGCTAGTCGGTACCAAGAAACGGACATTTCTGACTTGCTAACTGGTTGAACGCGTTACAATAGCCTAAGTATATAATATGATTGACATAACCACAATAGAAAGGCCTTGGAAGTGCCATAAGTGAAAGCCGACATATTTCATTACTTTTACATTAACCTCTTTAACATGTATTAAATTAATAATGAAGAAAATTGTGTAATTTAGACTCTACGAAATATGAAATGCATTATGAAGAAAATCGTGTACTGTTAACTACACGGAAAAGGGGGCTTTCTGACCAAAAGTGCACCAGTATCCCAAAGTATTAATCGAAATCAAGCATAGAAAACAGCGTTAGCATTAATAAAACAATTTTTTCCCACGAATTAAGTTGCACGTAAATGTGTGTATTTTCTCACAAATGATGTTCAGAAAATCTCAAACAGTACATAGGCATACAACTACAATGTTTGAAACATTATTAAATAAAGACAACATTTCTGTATATTCATAACGTTTAATTAGCCATAATAAAGAAAATAAAGAAAAATAGGCTATCCGTTTATGGTTGTTGTGTGTTAAATTGCTGTCTTTTCGCACGAATTAAGTAGCACATAAATTCGTGTATTTTCACACAGAAACGCACGAAATCTGATGAAATACATTATGCTACCTGTGGTTTTCTCGAGCACGGTTATATGTCAGACATTTAAACGGCGACGGATAGCGGAAAGCAAACCCCGTATTGAGTCAATACTGTCATCGATTGGTAAACATAATCCTTAACGTAAATATCCCAGGTTCGTACACAACGATTTTCCTTACATGTTGACTTTGCGCGCAGCCTTGGCGGCGAGCTGCATCCTGTAGGCTTTGCCACGGGTGGATTTGCGAGCGGTTTGCTTGGTTCTGGCCATGGCGCTAGCTTCCTTCTTAGACAGTCGGAGTATAGCCTCGAAATGCCCATGTGAAATGTATAAAGCCGGCAGTGGCATCTGCTGATTGGACACCATCTCCCCACCACCCCGATTGGCCCGTTACGGAGGCCTCCTCTGTCGGCTATCGGAAGGGATGCTTTGCTTCTCTTTTTTTTTGACCGCGCACCCAAAACAGTACACTGCGCATCCAAAACAATACACTGCGCGCCCATAAAACACACTGTACGCCAAAAAACAATACACTTTGCGTGCGCCTGCAATAATACACTGCGCGCCCAAAACAATAGATCACTGCCGGCCTTTACACGCAATAATAGTCGCCATAGTCAAGAGTGAAATCTTGTGTTATAATTTAATGCTAGCCTGCTATGGCAAAGGAGGCCAATAGTACACTGCGCGGATGCAACTGCACACTGCGCGCAGGCAAAAGCACAATGTGCGCGCAAAAGTACACTGCCGGCCCTTTATGCGCAATAATAGTCGCTGAAGTCAAGAGTGAAATCTTATGTTCTAATCTAATGCCAGCCTGCTATGGCGAACGATGCCAATAGTCCACTGCGCGCAGGCATTAGGACACTGCCGCGCGATAATATTCGCCAAAGTCAAGAGTAAAATCTTTTTTTCTAATCCCCACATGTTCAGTAATGGCATTTCCCCCCTTTATTCAAATTACAACCTCTCACTTTCAGTTATTTGAAATGAAATAATCTCTCAAATATCACTATATCTAAAACAAGCCATAGAAAGTTGGTTGCAATTTCAATTAAATAATCCAGAAACGACAGAACAAACTCAAATACACTAATAGGAGAAAATATATATTTATTGATATTGTATGTTGTATAGCCTTACTTGTTGGTATCTCAGACGACCAGAACCTTAATAATAATCACCATACTTACTTCACATAGCACGGACATATAGTAGACTACTGACACTCACTCCTATGGAATGGGTATGGGGACTGGACACGCCGGGACCCAGACCCTACTGTTGTCGATCACACATATTAATGTCGTGTTCAGGGTGCTATCAGAGTTATCGGAAATACCTAGTTCCGACTGGGAAGTTTCACTTGAATGACCCTCCAAGTAGGAATTACAAGTGAGAAATAGTGAAAATGTTGTTGCCAATCTTATTGGTTTAAGAATTGTTCCGACTTCAAAACCACTTGAACACAATCATGTGGGAGTTACAACTTCCCATTTTCCACGAGAATGTGAAGTTGGCATAATACAGCATTCAAGTGCTAGTCGGTACCAAGAAACGGACATTTCTGACTTGCTAACTGGTTGAACGCGTTACAATAGCCTAAGTATATAATATGATTGACATAACCACAATAGAAAGGCCTTGGAAGTGCCATAAGTGAAAGCCGACATATTTCATTATTTTTACATTAACCTCTTTAACATGTATTAAATGAATAATGAAGAAAATTGTGTAATTTAGACTCTACGAAATATGAAATGCATTATGAAGAAAATCGTGTACTGTTGCCTACACGGAAAAGGGGGCTTTCTGACCAAAAGTGCACCAGTATCCCAAAATATTAATCGAAATCAAGCATAGAAAACAGCGTTAGCATTAATAATACAATTTTTCCCACGAATTCAGTTGCACGTAAATGTGTGTATTTTCTCACAAATGATGTTCAGAAAATCTCAAACAGTACATAGGCATACAACTACAATGTTTGAAACATTATTAAATAAAGACAACATTTCTGTATATTCATAACGTTTAATTAGCCATAATAAAGAAAATAAAGAAAAATAGGCTATCCGTTTATGGTTGTTGTGTGTTAAATTGCTGTCTTTTCGCACGAATTGAGTAGCACATAAATTCGTGTATTTTCACACAGAAACGCACGAAATCTGATGAAATACATTATGCTACCTGTGGTTTTCTCGAGCACGGTTATATGTCAGACATTTAAACGGCGACGGATAGCGGAAAGCAAACCCCGTATTGAGTCAATACTGTCATCGATTGGTAAACATAATCCTTAACGTAAATATCCCAGGTTCGTACACAACGATTTTCCTTACATGTTGACTTTGCGCGCAGCCTTGGCGGCGAGCTGCATCCTGTAGGCTTTGCCACGGGTGGATTTGCGAGAGGTTTGCTTGGTTCTGGCCATGGCGCTAGCTTCCTTCTTAGACAGTCGGAGTATAGCCTCGAAATGCCCATGTGAAATGTATAAAGCCGGCAGTGGCATCTGCTGATTGGACACCATCTCCCCACCACCCCGATTGGCCCATTACGGAGGCCTCCTCTGTCGGCTATCGGAAGGGATGCTTTGCTTCTCTTTTTTTTGACCGCGCACCCAAAACAGTACACTGCGCACCCAAAACAATACACTGCGCGCCCATAAAACACACTGTACGCCAAAAAAACAATACACTTTGCGTGCGCCCGCAATAATACACTGCGCGCCCAAAACAATAGATCACTGCTGGCCTTTACACGCAATAATAGTCGCCATAGTCAAGAGTGAAATCTTGTGTTATAATTTAATGCTAGCCTGCTATGGCAAACGAGGCCAATAGTACACTGCGCGGATGCAACTGCACACTGCGCGCAGGCAAAAGCACAATGTGCGCGCAAAAGTACACTGCCGGCCCTTTATGCGCAATAATAGTCGCTGAAGTCAAGAGTGAAATCTTATGTTCTAATCTAATGCCAGCCTGCTATGGCGAACGATGCCAATAGTCCACTGCGCGCAGGCATTAGGACACTGCCGCGCGATAATATTCGCCAAAGTCAAGAGTAAAATCTTTTGTTCTAATCACCACATGTTCAGTAATGGCATTTCCCACCTTTATTCAAATTACAACCTCTCACTTTCAGTTATTTGAAATGAAATAATCTCTCAAATATCACTATATCTAAAACAAGCCATAGAAAGTTGGTTGCAATTTCAATTAAATCATCCAGAAACGACATAACAAACTCAAATACACTAATAGGAGAAAATATATATTTATTGATATTGTATGTTGTATAGCCTTACTTGTTGGTATCTCAGACGACCAGAACCTTAATAATAATCACCATACTTACTTCACATAGCACGGACATATAGTAGACTACTGACACTCACTCCTATGGAATGGGTATGGGGACTGGACACGCCGGGACCCAGACCCTACTGTTGTCGATCACACATATTAATGTCGTGTTCAGGGTGCTATCAGAGTTATCGGAAATACCTAGTTCCGACTGGGAAGTTTCACTTGAATGACCCTCCAAGTAGGAATTACAAGTGAGAAATAGTGAAAATGTTGTTGCCAATCTTATTGGTTTAAGAATTGTTCCGACTTCAAAACCATTTGAACACAATCATGTGGGAGTTACAACTTCCCATTTTCCACGAGAATGTGAAGTTGGCATAATACAGTATTCAAGTGCTAGTCGGTACTAGGAAACGGACATTTCTGACTTGCTAACTGGTTGAACGCGTTACAATAGCCTAAGTATATAATATGATTGACATAACCACAATAGACAGGCCTTGGAAGTGCCATAAGTGAAAGCCGACATATTTCATTATTTTTACATTAACCTCTTTAACATGTATTAAATGAATAATGAAGAAAATTGTGTAATTTAGACTCTACGAAATATGAAATGCATTATGAAGAAAATCGTGTACTGTTGCCTACACGGAAAAGGGGGCTTTCTGACCAAAAGTGCACCAGTATCCCAAAGTATTAATCGAAATCAAGCATAGAAAACAGCGTTAGCATTAATAAAACAATTTTTCCCACGAATTCAGTTGCACGTAAATGTGTGTATTTTCTCACAAATGATGTTCAGAAAATCTCAAACAGTACATAGGCATACAACTACATTGTTTGAAACATTATTAAATAAAGACAACATTTCTGTATATTCATAACGTTTAATTAGCCATAATAAAGAAAATAAAGAAAAATAGGCTATCCGTTTATGGTTGTTGTGTGTTAAATTGCTGTCTTTTCGCACGAATTAAGTAGCACATAAATTCGTGTCTTTTCACACAGAAACGCACGAAATCTGATTAAATACATTATGCTACCTGTGGTATTCTCGAGCACGGTTATATGTCAGACATTTAAACGGCGACGGATAGCGGAAAGCAAACCCCGTATTGAGTCAATACTGTCATCGATTGGTAAACATAATCCTTAACGTAAATATCCCAGGTTCGTACACAACAATTTTCCTTACATGTTGACTTTGCGCGCAGCCTTGGCGGCGAGCTGCATCCTTTAGGCTTTGCCACGGGTGGATTTGCGAGCGGTTTGCTTGGTTCTGGCCATGGCGCTAGCTTCCTTCTTAGACAGTCGGAGTATAGCCTCGAAATGCCCATGTGAAATGTATAAAGCCGGCAGTGGCATCTGCTGATTGGACACCATCTCCCCACCACCCCGATTGGCCCGTTACGGAGGCCTCCTCTGTCGGCTATCGGAAGGGATGCTTTGCTTCTCTTTTTTTTTGACCGCGCACCCAAAACAGTACACTGCGCACCCAAAACAATACACTGCGCGCCCATAAAACACACTGTACGCCAAAAAACAATACACTTTGCGTGCGCCCGCAATAATACACTTCGCGCCCAAAACAATAGATCACTGCTGGCCTTTACACGCAATAATAGTCGCCATAGTCAAGAGTGAAATCTTGTGTTATAATTTAATTCTAGCCTGCTATGGCAAACGAGGCCAATAGTACACTGCGCGGATGCAACTGCACACTGCGCGCAGGCAAAAGCACAATGTGCGCGCAAAAGTACACTGCCGGCCCTTTATGCGCAATAATAGTCGCTGAAGTCAAGAGTGAAATCTTATGTTCTAATCTAATGCCAGCCTGCTATGGCGAACGATGCCAATAGTCCACTGCGCGCAGGCATTAGGACACTGCCGCGCGATAATATTCGCCAAAGTCAAGAGTAAAATCTTTTGTTCTAATCACCACATGTTCAGTAATGGCATTTCCCACCTTTATTCAAATTACAACCTCTCACTTTCAGTTATTTGAAATGAAATAATCTCTCAAATATCACTATATCTAAAACAAGCCATAGAAAGTTGGTTGCAATTTCAATTAAATCATCCAGAAACGACATAACAAACTCAAATACACTAATAGGAGAAAATATATATTTATTGATATTGTATGTTGTATAGCCTTACTTGTTGGTATCTCAGACGACCAGAACCTTAATAATAATCACCATACTTACTTCACATAGCACGGACATATAGTAGACTACTGACACTCACTCCTATGGAATGGGTATGGGGACTGGACACGCCGGGACCCAGACCCTACTGTTGTCGATCACACATATTAATGTCGTGTTCAGGGTGCTATCAGAGTTATCGGAAATACCTAGTTCCGACTGGGAAGTTTCACTTGAATGACCCTCCAAGTAGGAATTACAAGTGAGAAATAGTGAAAATGTTGTTGCCAATCTTATTGGTTTAAGAATTGTTCCGACTTCAAAACCATTTGAACACAATCATGTGGGAGTTACAACTTCCCATTTTCCACGAGAATGTGAAGTTGGCATAATACAGTATTCAAGTGCTAGTCGGTACTAGGAAACGGACATTTCTGACTTGCTAACTGGTTGAACGCGTTTCAATAGCCTAAGTATATAATATGATTGACATAACCACAATAGAAAGGCCTTGGAAGTGCCATAAGTGAAAGCCGACATATTTCATTATTTTTACATTAACCTCTTTAACATGTATTAAATGAATAATGAAGAAAATTGTGTAATTTAGACTCTACGAAATATGAAATGCATTATGAAGAAAATCGTGTACTGTTGCCTACACGGAAAAGGGGGCTTTCTGACCAAAAGTGCACCAGTATCCCAAAGTATTAATCGAAATCAAGCATAGAAAACAGCGTTAGCATTAATAAAACAATTTTTCCCACGAATTCAGTTGCACGTAAATGTGTGTATTTTCTCACAAATGATGTTCAGAAAATCTCAAACAGTACATAGGCATACAACTACATTGTTTGAAACATTATTAAATAAAGACAACATTTCTGTATATTCATAACGTTTAATTAGCCATAATAAAGAAAATAAAGAAAAATAGGCTATCCGTTTATGGTTGTTGTGTGTTAAATTGCTGTCTTTTCGCACGAATTAAGTAGCACATAAATTCGTGTCTTTTCACACAGAAACGCACGAAATCTGATTAAATACATTATGCTACCTGTGGTATTCTCGAGCACGGTTATATGTCAGACATTTAAACGGCGACGGATAGCGGAAAGCAAACCCCGTATTGAGTCAATACTGTCATCGATTGGTAAACATAATCCTTAACGTAAATATCCCAGGTTCGTACACAACAATTTTCCTTACATGTTGACTTTGCGCGCAGCCTTGGCGGCGAGCTGCATCCTTTAGGCTTTGCCATGGGTGGATTTGCGAGCGGTTTGCTTGGTTCTGGCCATGGCGCTAGCTTCCTTCTTAGACAGTCGGAGTATAGCCTCGAAATGCCCATGTGAAATGTATAAAGCCGGCAGTGGCATCTGCTGATTGGACACCATCTCCCCACCACCCCGATTGGCCCGTTACGGAGGCCTCCTCTGTCGGCTATCGGAAGGGATGCTTTGCTTCTCTTTTTTTTTGACCGCGCACCCAAAACAGTACACTGCGCACCCAAAACAATACACTGCGCGCCCATAAAACACACTGTACGCCAAAAAACAATACACTTTGCGTGCGCCCGCAATAATACACTTCGCGCCCAAAACAATAGATCACTGCTGGCCTTTACACGCAATAATAGTCGCCATAGTCAAGAGTGAAATCTTGTGTTATAATTTAATTCTAGCCTGCTATGGCAAACGAGGCCAATAGTACACTGCGCGGATGCAACTGCACACTGCGCGCAGGCAAAAGCACAATGTGCGCGCAAAAGTACACTGCCGGCCCTTTATGCGCAATAATAGTCGCTGAAGTCAAGAGTGAAATCTTATGTTCTAATCTAATGCCAGCCTGCTATGGCGAACGATGCCAATAGTCCACTGCGCGCAGGCATTAGGACACTGCCGCGCGATAATATTCGCCAAAGTCAAGAGTAAAATCTTTTGTTCTAATCACCATGTTCAGTAATGGCATTTCCCACCTTTATTCAAATTACAACCTCTCACTTTCAGTTATTTGAAATGAAATAATCTCTCAAATATCACTATATCTAAAACAAGCCATAGAAAGTTGGTTGCAATTTCAATTAAATCATCCAGAAACGACATAACAAACTCAAATACACTAATAGGAGAAAATATATATTTATTGATATTGTATGTTGTATAGCCTTACTTGTTGGTATCTCAGACGACCAGAACCTTAATAATAATCACCATACTTACTTCACATAGCACGGACATATAGTAGACTACTGACACTCACTCCTATGGAATGGGTATGGGGACTGGACACGCCGGGACCCAGACCCTACTGTTGTCGATCACACATATTAATGTCGTGTTCAGGGTGCTATCAGAGTTATCGGAAATACCTAGTTCCGACTGGGAAGTTTCACTTGAATGACCCTCCAAGTAGGAATTACAAGTGAGAAATAGTGAAAATGTTGTTGCCAATCTTATTGGTTTAAGAATTGTTCCGACTTCAAAACCATTTGAACACAATCATGTGGGAGTTACAACTTCCCATTTTCCACGAGAATGTGAAGTTGGCATAATACAGTATTCAAGTGCTAGTCGGTACTAGGAAACGGACATTTCTGACTTGCTAACTGGTTGAACGCGTTACAATAGCCTAAGTATATAATATGATTGACATAACCACAATAGAAAGGCCTTGGAAGTGCCATAAGTGAAAGCCGACATATTTCATTATTTTTACATTAACCTCTTTAACATGTATTAAATGAATAATGAAGAAAATTGTGTAATTTAGACTCTACGAAATATGAAATGCATTATGAAGAAAATCGTGTACTGTTGCCTACACGGAAAAGGGGGCTTTCTGACCAAAAGTGCACCAGTATCCCAAAGTATTAATCGAAATCAAGCATAGAAAACAGCGTTAGCATTAATAAAACAATTTTTCCCACGAATTCAGTTGCACGTAAATGTGTGTATTTTCTCACAAATGATGTTCAGAAAATCTCAAACAGTACATAGGCATACAACTACATTGTTTGAAACATTATTAAATAAAGACAACATTTCTGTATATTCATAACGTTTAATTAGCCATAATAAAGAAAATAAAGAAAAATAGGCTATCCGTTTATGGTTGTTGTGTGTTAAATTGCTGTCTTTTCGCACGAATTAAGTAGCACATAAATTCGTGTCTTTTCACACAGAAACGCACGAAATCTGATTAAATACATTATGCTACCTGTGGTATTCTCGAGCACGGTTATATGTCAGACATTTAAACGGCGACGGATAGCGGAAAGCAAACCCCGTATTGAGTCAATACTGTCATCGATTGGTAAACATAATCCTTAACGTAAATATCCCAGGTTCGTACACAACAATTTTCCTTACATGTTGACTTTGCGCGCAGCCTTGGCGGCGAGCTGCATCCTTTAGGCTTTGCCACGGGTGGATTTGCGAGCGGTTTGCTTGGTTCTGGCCATGGCGCTAGCTTCCTTCTTAGACAGTCGGAGTATAGCCTCGAAATGCCCATGTGAAATGTATAAAGCCGGCAGTGGCATCTGCTGATTGGACACCATCTCCCCACCACCCCGATTGGCCCGTTACGGAGGCCTCCTCTGTCGGCTATCGGAAGGGATGCTTTGCTTCTCTTTTTTTTTGACCGCGCACCCAAAACAGTACACTGCGCACCCAAAACAATACACTGCGCGCCCATAAAACACACTGTACGCCAAAAAACAATACACTTTGCGTGCGCCCGCAATAATACACTTCGCGCCCAAAACAATAGATCACTGCTGGCCTTTACACGCAATAATAGTCGCCATAGTCAAGAGTGAAATCTTGTGTTATAATTTAATTCTAGCCTGCTATGGCAAACGAGGCCAATAGTACACTGCGCGGATGCAACTGCACACTGCGCGCAGGCAAAAGCACAATGTGCGCGCAAAAGTACACTGCCGGCCCTTTATGCGCAATAATAGTCGCTGAAGTCAAGAGTGAAATCTTATGTTCTAATCTAATGCCAGCCTGCTATGGCGAACGATGCCAATAGTCCACTGCGCGCAGGCATTAGGACACTGCCGCGCGATAATATTCGCCAAAGTCAAGAGTAAAATCTTTTGTTCTAATCACCATGTTCAGTAATGGCATTTCCCCCCTTTATTCAAATTACAACCTCTCACTTTCAGTTATTTGAAATGAAATAATCTCTCAAATATCACTATATCTAAAACAAGCCATAGAAAGTTGGTTGCAATTTCAATTAAATCATCCAGAAACGACAGAACAAACTCAAATACACTAATAGGAGAAAATATATATTTATTGATATTGTATGTTGTATAGCCTTACTTGTTGGTATCTCAGACGACCAGAACCTTAATAATAATCACCATACTTACTTCACATAGCACGGACATATAGTAGACTACTGACACTCACTCCTATGGAATGGGTATGGGGACTGGACACGCCGGGACCCAGACCCTACTGTTGTCGATCACACATATTAATGTCGTGTTCAGGATGCTATCAGAGTTATCGGAAATACCTAGTTCCGACTGGGAAGTTTCACTTGAATGACCCTCCAAGTAGGAATTACAAGTGAGAAATAGTGAAAATGTTGTTGCCAATCTTATTGGTTTAAGAATTGTTCCGACTTCAAAACCATTTGAACACAATCATGTGGGAGTTACAACTTCCCATTTTCCATGAGAATGTGAAGTTGGCATAATACAGCATTCAAGTGCTAGTCGGTACTAGGAAACGGACATTTCTGACTTGCTAACTGGTTGAACGCGTTACAATAGCCTAAGTATATAATATGATTGACATAACCACAATAGAAAGGCCTTGGAAGTGCCATAAGTGAAAGCCGACATATTTCATTATTTTTACATTAACCTCTTTAACATGTATTAAATGAATAATGAAGAAAATTGTGTAATTTAGACTCTACGAAATATGAAATGCATTATGAAGAAAATCGTGTACTGTTTCCTAAACGGAAAAGGGGGCTTTCTGACCAAAAGAGCACCAGTGTCCCAAAGTATTAATCGAAATCAAGCATAGAAAACAGCGTTAGCATTAATAAAACAATTTTTCCCACGAATTAAGTTGCACGTAAATGTGTGTATTTTCTCACAAATGATGTTCAGAAAATCTCAAACAGTACATAGGCATACAACTACAATGTTTGAAACATTATTAAATAAAGACAACATTTCTGTATATTCATAACGTTTAATTAGCCATAATAAATAAAATAAAGAAAAATAGGCTATCCGTTTATGGTTGTTGTGTGTTAAATTGCTGTCTTTTCGCACGAATTAAGTAGCACATAAATTCGTGTCTTTTCACACAGAAACGCACGAAATCTGATGAAATACATTATGCTACCTGTGGTTTTCTCGAGCACGGTTATATGTCAGACATTTAAACGGCGACGGATAGCGGAAAGCAAACCCCGTATTGAGTCAATACTGTCATCGATTGGTAAACATAATCCTTAACGTAAATATCCCAGGTTCGTACACAACGATTTTCCTTACATGTTGACTTTGCGCGCAGCCTTGGCGGCGAGCTGCATCCTGTAGGCTTTGCCACGGGTGGTTTTTCGAGCGGTTTGCTTGGTTCTGGCCATGGCGCTAGCTTCCTTCTTAGACAGTCGGAGTATAGCCTCGAAATGCCCATGTGAAATATATAAAGCCGGCAGTGGCATCTGCTGATTGGACACCATCTCCCCATCACCCCGATTGGCCCGTTACGGAGGCCTCCTCTGTCGGCTATCGGAAGGGATGCTTTGCTTCTCTTTTTTTTTGACCGCGCACCAAAAACAGTACACTGCGCACCCAAAACAATACACTGCGCGCCCATAAAACACACTGTACGCCAAAAAACAATACACTTTGCGTGCGCCCGCAATAATACACTGCGCGCCCAAAACAATAGATCACTGCTGGCCTTTACACGCAATAATAGTCGCCATTGTCAAGAGTGAAATCTTGTGTTATAATTTAATGATAGCCTGCTATGGCAAACGAGGCCAATAGTACACTGCTCGGATGCAACTGCACACTGCGCGCAGGCAAAAGCACAATGTGCGCGCAAAAGTACACTGACGGCCCTTTATGCGCAATAATAGTCGCTGAAGTCAAGAGTGAAATCTTGTGTTATAATTTAATGCTAGCCTGCTATGGCAAACGAGGCCAATAGTACACTGCGCGGATGCAACTGCACACTGCGCGCAGGCAAAAGCACAATGTGCGCGCAAAAGTACACTGCCGGCCCTTTATGCGCAATAATAGTCGCTGAAGTCAAGAGTGAAATCTTATGTTCTAATCTAATGCCAGCCTGCTATGGCGAACGATGCCAATAGTCCACTGCGCGCAGGCATTAGGACACTGCCGCGCGATAATATTCGCCAAAGTCAAGAGTAAAATCTTTTGTTCTAATCACCACATGTTCAGTAATGGCATTTCCCCCCTTTATTCAAATTACAACCTCTCACTTTCAGTTATTTGAAATGAAATAATCTCTCAAATATCACTATATCTAAAACAAGCCATAGAAAGTTGGTTGCAATTTCAATTAAATCATCCAGAAACGACAGAACAAACACAAATACACTAATAGGAGAAAATATATATTTATTGATATTGTATGTTGTATAGCCTTACTTGTTGGTATCTCAGACGACCAGAACCTTAATAATAATCACCATACTTACTTCACATAGCACGGACATATAGTAGACTACTGACACTCACTCCTATGGAATGGGTATGGGGACTGGACACGCCGGGACCCAGACCCTACTGTTGTCGATCACACATATTAATTTCGTGTTCAGGGTGCTATCAGAGTTATCGGAAATAACTAGTTCCGACTGGGAAGTTTCACTTGAATGACCCTCCAAGTAGGAATTACAAGTGAGAAATAGTGAAAATGTTGTTGCCAATCTTATTGGTTTAAGAATTGTTCCGACTTCAAAACCACTTGAACACAATCATGTGGGAGTTACAACTTCCCATTTTCCACGAGAATGTGAAGTTGGCATAATACAGCATTCAAGTGCTAGTCGGTACTAGGAAACGGACATTTCTGACTTGCTAACTGGTTGAACGCGTTACAATAGCCTAAGTATATAATATGATTGACATAACCACAATAGAAAGGCCTTGGAAGTGCCATAAGTGAAAGCCGACATATTTCATTATTTTTACATTAACCTCTTTAACATGTATTAAATGAATAATGAAGAACATTTTGTAATTTAGACTCTACGAAATGCATAATGAAGAAAATCGTGTACTGTTGCCTACACGGAAAAGGGGGCTTTCTGACCAAAAGTGCACCAGTATCCCAAAGTATTAATCGAAATCAAGCATAGAAAACAGCGTTAGCATTAATAAAACAATTTTCCCACGAATTAAGTTGCACGTAAATGTGTGTATTTTCTCACAAATGATGTTCAGTAAATCTCAAACAGTACATAGGCATACAACTACAATGTTTGAAACATTATTAAATAAAGACAACATTTCTGTATATTCATAACGTTTAATTAGCCATAATAAAGAAAATAAAGAAAAATAGGCTATCCGTTTATGGTTGTTGTGTGTTAAATTGCTGTCTTTTCGCACGAATTAAGTAGCACATAAATTCGTGTCTTTTCACACAGAAACGCACGAAATCTGATTAAATACATTATGCTACCTGTGGTTTTCTCGAGCAGGGTTATATGTCAGACATTTAAACGGCGACGGATAGCGGAAAGCAATCCCCGTATTGAGTCAATACTGTCATCGATTGGTAAACATAATCCTTAACGTAAATATCCCAGGTTCGTACACAACGATTTTCCTTACATGTTGACTTTGCGCGCAGCCTTGGCGGCGAGCTGCATCCTGTAGGCTTTGCCACGGGTGGATTTGCGAGCGGTTTGCTTGGTTCTGGCCATGGCGCTAGCTTCCTTCTTAGACAGTCGGAGTATAGCCTCGAAATGCCCATGTGAAATGTATAAAGCCGGCAGTGGCATCTGCTGATTGGACACCATCTCCCCACCACCCCGATTGGCCCGTTACGGAGGCCTCCTCTGTCGGCTATCGGAAGGGATGCTTTGCTTCTCTTTTTTTTGACCGCGCACCCAAAACAGTACACTGCGCACCCAAAACAATACACTGCGCGCCCATAAAACACACTGTACGCCAAAAAACAATACACTTTGCGTGCGCCCGCAATAATACACTGCGCGCCCAAAACAATAGATCACTGCTGGCCTTTACACGCAATAATAGTCGCCATAGTCAAGAGTGAAATCTTGTGTTATAATTTAATGCTAGCCTGCTATGGCAAACGAGGCCAATAGTACACTGCGCGGATGCAACTGCACACTGCGCGCAGGCAAAAGCACAATGTGCGCGCAAAAGTACACTGCCGGCCCTTTATGCGCAATAATAGTCGCTGAAGTCAAGAGTGAAATCTTATGTTCTAATCTAATGCCAGCCTGCTATGGCGAACGATGCCAATAGTCCACTGCGCGCAGGCATTAGGACACTGCCGCGCGATAATATTCGCCAAAGTCAAGAGTAAAATCTTTTGTTCTAATCACCACATGTTCAGTAATGGCATTTCCCCCCTTTATTCAAATTACAACCTCTCACTTTCAGTTATTTGAAATGAAATAATCTCTCAAATATCACTATATCTAAAACAAGCCATAGAAAGTTGGTTGCAATTTCAATTAAATCATCCAGAAACGACAGAACAAACTCAAATACACTAATAGGAGAAAATATATATTTATTGATATTGTATGTTGTATAGCCTTACTTGTTGGTATCTCAGACGACCAGAACCTTAATAATAATCACCATACTTACTTCACATAGCACGGACATATAGTAGACTACTGACACTCACTCCTATGGAATGGGTATGGGGACTGGACACGCCGGGACCCAGACCCTACTGTTGTCGATCACACATATTAATGTCGTGTTCAGGGTGCTATCAGAGTTATCGGAAATAACTAGTTCCGACTGGGAAGTTTCACTTGAATGACCCTCCAAGTAGGAATTACAAGTGAGAAATAGTGAAAATGTTGTTGCCAATCTTATTGGTTTAAGAATTGTTCCGACTTCAAAACCACTTGAACACAATCATGTGGGAGTTACAACTTCCCATTTTCCACGAGAATGTGAAGTTGGCATAATACAGCATTCAATTGCTAGTCGGTACTAGGAAACGGACATTTCTGACTTGCTAACTGGTTGAACGCGTTACAATAGCCTAAGTATATAATATGATTGACATAACCACAATAGAAAGGCCTTGGAAGTGCCATAAGTGAAAGCCGACATATTTCATTATTTTTACATTAACCTCTTTAACATGTATTAAATGAATAATGAAGAAAATGGTGTAATTTAGACTCTACGAAATATGAAATGCATTATGAAGAAAATCGTGTACTGTTGCCTACACGGAAAAGGGGGCTTTCTGACCAAAAGTGCACCAGTGTCCCAAAGTATTAATCGAAATCAAGCATAGAAAACAGCGTTAGCATTAATAAAACAATTTTTCTCACGAATTAGGTTGCACGTAAATGTGTGTATTTTCTCACAAATGATGTTCAGAAAATCTCAAACAGTACATAGGCATACAACTACAATGTTTGAAACATTATTAAATAAAGACAACATTTCTGTATATTCATAACGTTTAATTAGCCATAATAAAGAAAATAAAGAAAAATAGGCTATCCGTTTATGGTTGTTGTGTGTTAAATTGCTGTCTTTTCGCACGAATTAAGTAGCACATAAATTCGTGTCTTTTCACACAGAAACGCACGAAATCTGATGAAATACATTATGCTACCTGTGGTTTTCTCGAGCACGGTTATATGTCAGACATTTGAACGGTTACGGATAGCGGAAAGCAAACCCCGTATTGAGTCAATACTGTCATCGATTGGTAAACATAATCCTTAACGTAAATATCCCAGGTTCGTACACAACGATTTTCCTTACATGTTGACTTTGCGCGCAGCCTTGGCGGCGAGCTGCATCCTGTAGGCTTTGCCACGGGTGGATTTGCGAGCGGTTTGCTTGGTTCTGGCCATGGCGCTAGCTTCCTTCTTAGACAGTCGGAGTATAGCCTCGAAATGCCCATGTGAAATGTATAAAGCCGGCAGTGGCATCTGCTGATTGGACACCATCTCCCCACCACCCCGATTGGCCCGTTACGGAGGCCTCCTCTGTCGGCTATCGGAAGGGATGCTTTGCTTCTCTTTTTTTTGACCGCGCACCCAAAACAGCACACTGCGCACCCAAAACAATACACTGCGCGCCCATAAAACACACTGTACGCCAAAAAACAATACACTTTGCTTGCGCCCGCAATAATACACTGCGCGCCCAAAAACAATAGATCACTGCTGGCCTTTACACGCAATAATAGTCGCCATAGTCAAGAGTGAAATCTTGTGTTATAATTTAATGCTAGCCTGCTATGGCAAAGGAGGCCAATAGTACACTGCGCAGATGCAACTGCACACTGCGCGCAGGCAAAAGCACAATGTGCGCGCAAAAGTACACTGCCGGCCCTTTATGCGCAATAATAGTCGCTGAAGTCAAGAGTGAAATCTTGTGTTATAATTTAATGCTAGCCTGCCATGGCAAACGAGGCCAATAGTACACTGCGCGGATGCAACTGCACACTGCGCGCAGGCAAAAGCACAATGTGCGCGCAAAAGTACACTGCCGGCCCTTTATGCGCAATAATAGTCGCTGAAGTCAAGAGTGAAATCTTATGTTCTAATCTAATGTCAGCCTGCTATGGCGAACGATGCCAATAGTCCACTGCGCGCAGGCATTAGGACACTGCCGCGCGATAATATTCATCAAAGTCAAGAGTAAAATATTTTGTTCTAATCACCACATGTTCAGTAATGGTATTTCCCCCCTTTATTCAAATTACAACCTCTCACTTTCAGTTATTTGAAATGAAATAATCTCTCAAATATCACTATATCTAAAACAAGCCATAGAAAGTTGGTTGCAATTTCAATTAAATCATCCAGAAACGACAGAACAAACTCAAATACACTAATAGGAGAAAATATATATTTATTGATATTGTATGTTGTATAGCCTTACTTGTTGGTATCTCAGACGACCAGAACCTTAATAATAATCACCATACTTACTTCACATAGCACGGACATATAGTAGACTACTGACACTCACTCCTATGGAATGGGTATGGGGACTGGACACGCCGGGACCCAGACCCTACTGTTGTCGATCACACATATTAATGTCGTGTTCAGGGTGCTATCAGAGTTATCGGAAATACCTAGTTCCGACTGGGAAGTTTCACTTGAATGACCCTCCAAGTAGGAATTACAAGTGAGAAATAGTGAAAATGTTGTTGCCAATCTTATTGGTTTAAGAATTGTTCCGACTTCAAAACCACTTGAACACAATCATGTGGGAGTTACAACTTCCCATTTTCCACGAGAATGTGAAGTTGGCATAATACAGCATTCAAGTGCTAGTCGGTACCAAGAAACGGACATTTCTGACTTGCTAACTGGTTGAACGCGTTACAATAGCCTAAGTATATAATATGATTGACATAACCACAATAGAAAGGCCTTGGAAGTGCCATAAGTGAAAGCCGACATATTTCATTACTTTTACATTAACCTCTTTAACATGTATTAAATGAATAATGAAGAAAATTGTGTAATTTAGACTCTACGAAATATGAAATGCATTATGAAGAAAATCGTGTACTGTTAACTACACGGAAAAGGGGGCTTTCTGACCAAAAGTGCACCAGTATCCCAAAGTATTAATCGAAATCAAGCATAGAAAACAGCGTTAGCATTAATAAAACAATTTTTTCCCACGAATTAAGTTGCACGTAAATGTGTGTATTTTCTCACAAATGATGTTCAGAAAATCTCAAACAGTACATAGGCATACAACTACAATGTTTGAAACATTATTAAATAAAGACAACATTTCTGTATATTCATAACGTTTAATTAGCCATAATAAAGAAAATAAAGAAAAATAGGCTATCCGTTTATGGTTGTTGTGTGTTAAATTGCTGTCTTTTCGCACGAATTAAGTAGCACATAAATTCGTGTATTTTCACACAGAAACGCACGAAATCTGATGAAATACATTATGCTACCTGTGGTTTTCTCGAGCACGGTTATATGTCAGACATTTAAACGGCGACGGATAGCGGAAAGCAAACCCCGTATTGAGTCAATACTGTCATCGATTGGTAAACATAATCCTTAACGTAAATATCCCAGGTTCGTACACAACGATTTTCCTTACATGTTGACTTTGCGCGCAGCCTTGGCGGCGAGCTGCATCCTGTAGGCTTTGCCACGGGTGGATTTGCGAGCGGTTTGCTTGGTTCTGGCCATGGCGCTAGCTTCCTTCTTAGACAGTCGGAGTATAGCCTCGAAATGCCCATGTGAAATGTATAAAGCCGGCAGTGGCATCTGCTGATTGGACACCATCTCCCCACCACCCCGATTGGCCCGTTACGGAGGCCTCCTCTGTCGGCTATCGGAAGGGATGCTTTGCTTCTCTTTTTTTTTGACCGCGCACCCAAAACAGTACACTGCGCATCCAAAACAATACACTGCGCGCCCATAAAACACACTGTACGCCAAAAAACAATACACTTTGCGTGCGCCTGCAATAATACACTGCGCGCCCAAAACAATAGATCACTGCCGGCCTTTACACGCAATAATAGTCGCCATAGTCAAGAGTGAAATCTTGTGTTATAATTTAATGCTAGCCTGCTATGGCAAAGGAGGCCAATAGTACACTGCGCGGATGCAACTGCACACTGCGCGCAGGCAAAAGCACAATGTGCGGGCAAAAGTACACTGCCGGCCCTTTATGCGCAATAATAGTCGCTGAAGTCAAGAGTGAAATCTTATGTTCTAATCTAATGCCAGCCTGCTATGGCGAACGATGCCAATAGTCCACTGCGCGCAGGCATTAGGACACTGCCGCGCGATAATATTCGCCAAAGTCAAGAGTAAAATCTTTTTTTCTAATCACCACATGTTCAGTAATGGCATTTCAAATCAAATCAAATCAAATCAAATTTTATTGGTCACATGCGCCGAATACAACAGGTGCAGACATTACAGTGAAATGCTTACTTACAGCCCTTAACCAACAGTGCATTTATTTTAAACAAAAAAGTAAGAATAAAACAACAACAAAAAAAGTGTTGAGAAAAAAAGAGCAGAAGTAAAAGTAAAAATAAAGTGACAGTAGGGAGGCTATATATACAATAGAATAAAGTGACAGTAGGGAGGCTATATATACAGGGGGGTACCGTTGCATAGTCAATGTGCGGGGGCACCGGCTAGTTGAGGTAGTTGAGGTAATATGTACATGTGGGTAGAGTTAAAGTGACTATGCATAAATACTTAACAGAGTAGCAGCAGCGTAAAAAGTATGGGGGTGGGGGGGCAGTGCAAATAGTCCGGGTAGCCATGATTAGCTGTTCAGGAGTCTTATGGCTTGGGGGTAGAAGCTGTTGAGAAGTCTTTTGGACCTAGACTTGGCACTCCGGTACCGCTTGCCGTGCGGTAGCAGAGAGAACAGTCTATGACTAGGGTGACTGGAGTCTTTGACAATTTTGAGGGCCTTCCTCTGACACCGCCTGGTATAGAGGTCCTGGATGGCAGGGAGCTTTGCCCCTGTGATGTACTGGGCCGTACGCACTACCCTCTGTAGTGCCTTGCGGTCAGAGGCCAAGCAGTTGCCATACCAGGCGGTGATGCAACCAGTCAGGATGCTCTCGATGGTGCAGCTGTAGAATTTTTTGAGGATCTGAGGACCCATGCCAAATCTTTTTAGTCTCCTGAGGGGGAATAGGCTTTGTCGTGCCCTCTTCACGACTGTCTTGGTGTGTTTGGACCATGATAGTTCGTTGGTGATGTGGACACCAAGGAACTTGAAGCTCTCAACCTGTTCCACTACAGCCCCGTCGATGAGAATGGGGGCGTGCTCAGTCCTCTTTTTTTTCCTGTAGTCCACAATCATCTCCTTTGTCTTGGTCACGTTGAGGGAGAGGTTGTTGTCCTGGCACCACACGGCCAGATCTCTGACCTCCTCCCTATAGGCTGTCTCATCGTTGTCGGTGATCAGGCCTACCACTGTTGTGTCGTCGGCAAACTTAATGATGGTGTTGGAGTCGTGCCTGGCCATGCAGTCATGGGTGAACAGAGAGTACAGGAGGGGACTGAGCACGCACCCCTGAGGGGCCCCCGTGTTGAGGATCAGTGTGGCAGATGTGTTGTTACCTACCCTTACCACCTGGGGGCGGCCCGTCAGGAAGTCCAGGATCCAGTTGCAGAGGGAGGTGTTTAGTCCCAGGATCCTTAGCTTAGTGATGAGCTTTGAGGGCACTATGGTGTTGAATGCTGAGCTGTAGTCAATGAATAGCATTCTCACGTAGGTGTTCCTCTTGTCCAGGTGGGAAAGGGCAGTGTGGAGTGCGATAGAGATTGCATCATCTGTGGATCTGTTGGGGCGGTATGCAAATTGGAGTGGGTCTAGGGTTTCTGGGATTATGCTGTTGATGTGAGCCATGACCAGTCTTTCAAAGCACTTCATGGCTACAGACGTCAGTGCCACGGGTCGGTAGTCATTTAGGCAGGTTATCTTAGAGTTCTTGGGCACGGGGACTATGGTGGTCTGCTTAAAACATGTTGGTATTACAGACTCAGTCAGGGACATGTTGAAAATGTCAGTGAAGACACTTGCCAGTTGGTCAGCACATGCTCGGAGTACACGTCCTGGTAATCCGTCTGGCCCTGCGGCCTTGTGAATGTTGACCTGCTTAAAAGTCTTACTCACATCGGCTACGGAGAGCGTGATCACATAGTCGTCCGGAACAGCTGGTGCTCTCATGCATGCTTCAGTGTTGCTTGCCTCGAAGCGAGCATAGAAGTGGTTTAGCTCGTCTGGTAGGCTTGTGTCACTGGGCAGCTCGCGGCTGTGCTTCCCTTTGTAGTCTGTAATAGTTTTCAAGCCCTGCCACATCCGACGAGCGTCAGAGCCAGTGTAGTATGATTCAATCTTAGACCTGTATTGACTCTTTGCCTGTTTCCCCCCTTTATTCAAATTACAACCTCTCACTTTCAGTTATTTGAAATGAAATAATCTCTCAAATATCACTATATCTAAAACAAGCCATAGAAAGTTGGTTGCAATTTCAATTAAATCATCCAGAAACGACAGAACAAACTCAAATACACTAATAGGAGAAAATATATATTTATTGATATTGTATGTTGTATAGCCTTACTTGTTGGTATCTCAGACGACCAGAACCTTAATAATAATCACCATACTTACTTCACATAGCACGGACATATAGTAGACTACTGACACTCACTCCTATGGAATGGGTATGGGGACTGGACACGCCGGGACCCAGACCCTACTGTTGTCGATCACACATATTAATGTCGTGTTCAGGGTGCTATCAGAGTTATCGGAAATACCTAGTTCCGACTGGGAAGTTTCACTTGAATGACCCTCCAAGTAGGAATTACAAGTGAGAAATAGTGAAAATGTTGTTGCCAATCTTATTGGTTTAAGAATTGTTCCGACTTCAAAACCACTTGAACACAATCATGTGGGAGTTACAACTTCCCATTTTCCACGAGAATGTGAAGTTGGCATAATACAGCATTCAAGTGCTAGTCGGTACCAAGAAACGGACATTTCTGACTTGCTAACTGGTTGAACGCGTTACAATAGCCTAAGTATATAATATGATTGACATAACCACAATAGAAAGGCCTTGGAAGTGCCATAAGTGAAAGCCGACATATTTCATTATTTTTACATTAACCTCTTTAACATGTATTAAATGAATAATGAAGAAAATTGTGTAATTTAGACTCTACGAAATATGAAATGCATTATGAAGAAAATCGTGTACTGTTGCCTACACGGAAAAGGGGGCTTTCTGACCAAAAGTGCACCAGTATCCCAAAATATTAATCGAAATCAAGCATAGAAAACAGCGTTAGCATTAATAATACAATTTTTCCCACGAATTCAGTTGCACGTAAATGTGTGTATTTTCTCACAAATGATGTTCAGAAAATCTCAAACAGTACATAGGCATACAACTACAATGTTTGAAACATTATTAAATAAAGACAACATTTCTGTATATTCATAACGTTTAATTAGCCATAATAAAGAAAATAAAGAAAAATAGGCTATCCGTTTATGGTTGTTGTGTGTTAAATTGCTGTCTTTTCGCACGAATTGAGTAGCACATAAATTCGTGTATTTTCACACAGAAACGCACGAAATCTGATGAAATACATTATGCTACCTGTGGTTTTCTCGAGCACGGTTATATGTCAGACATTTATACGGCGACGGATAGCGGAAAGCAAACCCCGTATTGAGTCAATACTGTCATCGATTGGTAAACATAATCCTTAACGTAAATATCCCAGGTTCGTACACAACGATTTTCCTTACATGTTGACTTTGCGCGCAGCCTTGGCGGCGAGCTGCATCCTGTAGGCTTTGCCACGGGTGGATTTGCGAGCGGTTTGCTTGGTTCTGGCCATGGCGCTAGCTTCCTTCTTAGACAGTCGGAGTATAGCCTCGAAATGCCCATGTGAAATGTATAAAGCCGGCAGTGGCATCTGCTGATTGGACACCATCTCCCCACCACCCCGATTGGCCCGTTACGGAGGCCTCCTCTGTCGGCTATCGGAAGGGATGCTTTGCTTCTCTTTTTTTTTGACCGCGCACCCAAAACAGTACACTGCGCACCCAAAACAATACACTGCGCGCCCATAAAACACACTGTACGCCAAAAAACAATACACTTTGCGTGCGCCCGCAATAATACACTGCGCGCCCAAAACAATAGATCACTGCCGGCCTTTACACGCAATAATAGTCGCCATAGTCAAGAGTGAAATCTTGTGTTATAATTTAATGCTAGCCTGCTATGGCAAAGGAGGCCAATAGTACACTGCGCGGATGCAACTGCACACTGCGCGCAGGCAAAAGCACAATGTGCGCGCAAAAGTACACTGCCGGCCCTTTATGCGCAATAATAGTCGCTGAAGTCAAGAGTGAAATCTTATGTTCTAATCTAATGCCAGCCTGCTATGGCGAACGATGCCAATAGTCCACTGCGCGCAGGCATTAGGACACTGCCGCGCGATAATATTCGCCAAAGTCAAGAGTAAAATCTTTTTTTCTAATCACCACATGTTCAGTAATGGCATTTCCCCCCTTTATTCAAATTACAACCTCTCACTTTCAGTTATTTGAAATGAAATAATCTCTCAAATATCACTATATCTAAAACAAGCCATAGAAAGTTGGTTGCAATTTCAATTAAATAATCCAGAAACGACAGAACAAACTCAAATACACTAATAGGAGAAAATATATATTTATTGATATTGTATGTTGTATAGCCTTACTTGTTGGTATCTCAGACGACCAGAACCTTAATAATAATCACCATACTTACTTCACATAGCACGGACATATAGTAGACTACTGACACTCACTCCTATGGAATGGGTATGGGGACTGGACACGCCGGGACCCAGACCCTACTGTTGTCGATCACACATATTAATGTCGTGTTCAGGGTGCTATCAGAGTTATCGGAAATACCTAGTTCCGACTGGGAAGTTTCACTTGAATGACCCTCCAAGTAGGAATTACAAGTGAGAAATAGTGAAAATGTTGTTGCCAATCTTATTGGTTTAAGAATTGTTCCGACTTCAAAACCACTTGAACACAATCATGTGGGAGTTACAACTTCCCATTTTCCACGAGAATGTGAAGTTGGCATAATACAGCATTCAAGTGCTAGTCGGTACCAAGAAACGGACATTTCTGACTTGCTAACTGGTTGAACGCGTTACAATAGCCTAAGTATATAATATGATTGACATAACCACAATAGAAAGGCCTTGGAAGTGCCATAAGTGAAAGCCGACATATTTCATTATTTTTACATTAACCTCTTTAACATGTATTAAATGAATAATGAAGAAAATTGTGTAATTTAGACTCTACGAAATATGAAATGCATTATGAAGAAAATCGTGTACTGTTGCCTACACGGAAAAGGGGGCTTTCTGACCAAAAGTGCACCAGTGTCCCAAAGTATTAATCGAAATCAAGCATAGAAAACAGCGTTAGCATTAATAAAACAATTTTTCCCACGAATTAAGTTGCACGTAAATGTGTGTATTTTCTCACAAATGATGTTCAGAAAATCTCAAACAGTACATAGGCATACAACTACAATGTTTGAAACATTATTAAATAAAGACAACATTTCTGTATATTCATAACGTTTAATTAGCCATAATAAAGAAAATAAAGAAAAATAGGCTATCCGTTTATGGTTGTTGTGTGTTAAATTGCTGTCTTTTCGCACGAATTAAGTAGCACATAAATTCGTGTCTTTTCACACAGAAACGCACGAAATCTGATGAAATACATTATGCTACCTGTGGTTTTCTCGAGCACGGTTATATGTCAGACATTTAAACGGCGACGGATAGCGGAGAGCAAACCCCGTATTGAGTCAATACTGTCATCGATTGGTAAACATAATCCTTAACGTAAATATCCCAGGTTCGTACACAACGATTTTCCTTACATGTTGACTTTGCGCGCAGCCTTGGCGGCGAGCTGCATCCTGTATGCTTTGCCACGGGTGGATTTGCTAGCGGTTTGCTTGGTTCTGGCCATGGCGCTAGCTTCCTTCTTAGACAGTCGGAGTATAGCCTCGAAATGCCCATGTGAAATGTATAAAGCCGGCAGTGGCATCTGCTGATTGGACACCATCTCCCCACCACCCCGATTGGCCCGTTACGGAGGCCTCCTCTGTCGGCTATCGGAAGGGATGCTTTGCTTCTCTTTTTTTTTGACCGCGCACCCAAAACAGTACACTGCGCACCCAAAACAATACACTGCGCGCCCATAAAACACACTGTACGCCAAAAAACAATACACTTTGCGTACGCCCGCAATAATACACTGCGCGCCCAAAACAATAGATCACTGCTGGACTTTACACGCAATAATAGTCGCCATAGTCAAGAGTGAAATCTTGTGTTATAATTTAATTCTAGCCTGCTATGGCAAACGAGGCCAATAGTACACTGCGCGGATGCAACTGCACACTGCGCGCAGGCAAAAGCACAATGTGCGCGCAAAAGTACACTGCCGGCCCTTTATGCGCAATAATAGTCGCTGAAGTCAAGAGTGAAATCTTATGTTCTAATCTAATGCCAGCCTGCTATGGCGAACGATGCCAATAGTCCACTGTGCGCAGGCATTAGGACACTGCCGCGCGATAATATTCGCCAAAGTCAAGAGTAAAATCTTTTGTTCTAATCACCACATGTTCAGTAATGGCATTTCCCCCCTTTATTCAAATTACAACCTCTCACTTTCAGTTATTTGAAATGAAATAATCTCTCAAATATCACTATATCTAAAACAAGCCATAGAAAGTTGGTTGCAATTTCAATTAAATCATCCAGAAACGACAGAACAAACTCAAATACACTAATAGGAGAAAATATATATTTATTGATATTGTATGTTGTATAGCCTTACTTGTTGGTATCTCAGACGACCAGAACCTTAATAATAATCACCATACTTACTTCACATATCACGGACATATAGTAGACTACTGACACTCACTCCTATGGAATGGGTATGGGGACTGGACACGCCGGGACCCAGACCCTACTGTTGTCGATCACACATATTAATTTCGTGTTCAGGGTGCTATCAGAGTTATCGGAAATAACTAGTTCCGAATGGGAAGTTTCACTTGAATGACCCTCCAAGTAGGAATTACAAGTGAGAAATAGTGAAAATGTTGTTGCCAATCTTATTGGTTTAAGAATTGTTCCGACTTCAAAACCACTTGAACACAATCATGTGGGAGTTACAACTTCCCATTTTCCACGAGAATGTGAAGTTGGCATAGTACAGCATTCAAGTGCTAGTCGGTACTAGGAAACGGACATTTCTGACTTGCTAACTGGTTGAACGCGTTACAATAGCCTAAGTATATAATATGATTGACATAACCACAATAGAAAGGCCTTGGAAGTGCCATAAGTGGAAGCCGACATATTTCATTATTTTTACATTAACCTCTTTAACATGTATTAAATGAATAATGAAGAAAATTGTGTAATTTAGACTCTACGAAATATGAAATGCATTATGAAGAAAATCGTGTACTGTTGCCTACACGGAAAAGGGGGCTTTCTGACCAAAAGTGCACCAGTGTCCCAAAGTATTAATCGAAATCAAGCATAGAAAACAGCGTTAGCATTAATAAAACAATTTTTCCCACGAATTAAGTTGCACGTAAATGTGTGTATTTTCTCACAAATGATGTTCAGAAAATCTCAAACAGTACATAGGCATACAACTACAATGTTTGAAACATTATTAAATAAAGACAACATTTCTGTATATTCATAACGTTTAATTAGCCATAATAAAGAAAATAAAGAAAAATAGGCTATCCGTTTATGGTTGTTGTGTGTTAAATTGCTGTCTTTTTGCACGAATTAAGTAGCACATAAATTCGTGTCTTTTCACACAGAAACGCACGAAATCTGATGAAATACATTATGCTACCTGTGGTTTTCTCGAGCACGGTTATATGTCAGACATTTAAACGGCGACGGATAGCGGAAAGCAAACCCCGTATTGAGTCAATACTGTCATCGATTGGTAAACATAATCCTTAACGTAAATATCCCAGGTTCGTACACAACGATTTTCCTTACATGTTGACTTTGCGCGCAGCCTTGGCGGCGAGCTGCATCCTGTAGGCTTTGCCACGGGTGGATTTGCTAGCGGTTTGCTTGGTTCTGGCCATGGCGCTAGCTTCCTTCTTAGATAGTCGGAGAATAGCCTCGAAATGCCCATGTGAAATGTATAAAGCCGGCAGTGGCATCTGCTGATTGGACACCATCTCCCCACCACCCCGATTGGCCCGTTACGGAGGCCTCCTCTGTCGGCTATCGGAAGGGATGCTTTGCTTCTCTTTTTTTTTGACCGCGCACCCAAAACAGTACACTGCGCACCCAAAACAATACACTGCGCGCCCATAAAACACACTGTACGCCAAAAAACAATACACTTTGCGTGCGCCCGCAATAATACACTGCGCGCCCAAAACAATAGATCACTGCTGGACTTTACACGCAATAATAGTCGCCATAGTCAAGAGTGAAATCTTGTGTTATAATTTAATGCTAGCCTGCTATGGCAAACGAGGCCAATAGTACACTGCGCGGATGCAACTGCACACTGCGCGCAGGCAAAAGCACAATGTGCGCGCAAAAGTACACTGCCGGCCCTTTATGCGCAATAATAGTCGCTGAAGTCAAGAGTGAAATCTTGTGTTATAATTTAATGCTAGCCTGCTATGGCAAACGAGGCCAATAGTCCACTGCGCGCAGGCATTAGGACACTGCCACGTGATAATATTCGCCAAAGTCAAGAGTGAAATATTTTGTTCTAATCACCACATGTTCAGTAATGGCATTTCCCCCCTTTATTCAAATTACAACCTCTCACTTTCAGTTATTTGAAATGAAATAATCTCTCAAATATCACTATATCTAAAACAAGCCATAGAAAGTTGGTTGCAATTTCAATTAAATCATCCAGAAACGACAGAACAAACTCAAATACACTAATAGGAGAAAATATATATTTATTGATATTGTATGTTGTATAGCCTTACTTGTTGGTATCTCAGACGACCAGAACCTTAATAATAATCACCATACTTACTTCACATAGCACGGACATATAGTAGACTACTGACACTCACTCCTATGGAATGGGTATGGGGACTGGACACGCCGGGACCCAGACCCTACTGTTGTCGATCACACATATTAATGTCGTGTTCAGGGTGCTATCAGAGTTATCGGAAATACCTAGTTCCGACTGGGAAGTTTCACTTGAATGACCCTCCAAGTAGGAATTACAAGTGAGAAATAGTGAAAATGTTGTTGCCAATCTTATTGGTTTAAGAATTGTTCCGACTTCAAAACCACTTGAACACAATCATGTGGGAGTTACAACTTCCCATTTTCCACGAGAATGTGAAGTTGGCATAATACAGCATTCAAGTGCTAGTCGGTACCAAGAAACGGACATTTCTGACTTGCTAACTGGTTGAACGCGTTACAATAGCCTAAGTATATAATATGATTGACATAACCACAATAAAAAAGGCATTGGAAGTGCCATAAGTGAAAGCCGACATATTTCATTATTTTTACATTAACCTCTTTAACATGTATTAAATGAATAATGAAGAAAATTGTGTAATTTAGACTCTACGAAATATGAAATGCATTATGAAGAAAATCGTGTACTGTTGCCTACACGGAAAAGGGGGCTTTCTGACCAAAAGTGCACCATTGTCCCAAAGTATTAATCGAAATCAAGCATAGAAAACAGCGTTAGCATTAATAAAACAATTTTTCCCACGAATTAAGTTGCACGTAGATGTGTGTATTTTCTCACAAATGATGTTCAGAAAATTTCAAACAGTACATAGGCATACAACTACAATGTTTGAAACATTATTAAATAAAGACAACATTTCTGTATATTCATAACGTTTAATTAGCCATAATAAAGAAAATAAAGAAAAATAGGCTATCCGTTTATGGTTGTTGTGTGTTAAATTGCTGTCTTTTCGCACGAATTAATTAGCACATAAATTCGTGTCTTTTCACACAGAAACTCACGAAATCTGATGAAATACATTATGCTACCTGTGGTTTTCTCGAGCACGGTTATATGTCAGACATTTAAACGGCGACGGATAGCGGAAAGCAAACCCCGTATTGAGTCAATACTGTCATCGATTGGTAAACATAATCCTTAACTTAAATATCCCAGGTTCGTACACAACGATTTTCCTTACATGTTGACTTTGCGCGCAGCCTTGGCGGCGAACTGCATCCTGTAGGCTTTGCCACGGGTGGATTTGCGAGCGGTTTGCTTGGTTCTGGCCATGGCGCTCGCTTCCTTCTTAGACAGTCGGAGTATAGCCTCGAAATGCCCATGTGAAATGTATAAAGCCGGCAGTGGCATCTGCTGATTGGACACCATCTCCCCACCACCCCGATTGGTGTTTTTGGTGCGCGGTCAAAAAAAAAGAGAAGCAAAGCATCCCTTCCGATTGGCCCGTTACGGAGGCCTCCTCTGTCGGCTATCGGAAGGGATGCTTTGCGTCTCTTTTTTTTTGACCGCGCACCAAAAACAGTACACTGCGCACCCAAAACAATACACTGCGCGCCCATAAAACACACTGTACGCCAAAAAACAATACACTTTGCGTGCGCCCGCAATAATACACTGCGCGCCCAAATCAATAGATCACTGCTGGCCTTTACACGCAATAATAGTCGCCATTGTCAAGAGTGAAATCTTGTGTTATAATTTAATGCTAGCCTGCTATGGCAAACGAGGCCAATAGTACACTGCGCGGATGCAACTGCACACTGCGCGCAGGCAAAAGCACAATGTGCGCGCAAAAGTACACTGCCGGCCCTTTATGCGCAATAATAGTCGCTGAAGTCAAGAGTGAAATCTTGTGTTATAATTTAATGCTAGCCTGCTATGGCAAACGAGGCCAATAGTACACTGCGCGGATGCAACTGCACACTGCGCGCAGGCAAAAGCACAATGTGCGCGCAAAAGTAGACTGCCGGCCCTTTATGCGCAATAATAGTCGCTGAAGTCAAGAGTGAAATCTTATGTTCTAATCTAATGCCAGCCTGCTATGGCGAACGATGCCAATAGTCCACTGCGCGCAGGCATTAGGACACTGCCGCGCGATAATATTCGCCAAAGTCAAGAGTAAAATCTTTTGTTCTAATCACCACATGTTCAGTAATGGCATTTCCCCCCTTTATTCAAATTACAACCTCTCACTTTCAGTTATTTGAAATGAAATAATCTCTCAAATATCACTATATCTAAAACAAGCCATAGAAAGTTGGTTGCAATTTCAATTAAATCATCCAGAAACGACAGAACAAACTCAAATACACTAATAGGAGAAAATATATATTTATTGATATTGTATGTTGTATAGCCTTACTTGTTGGTATCTCAGACGACCAGAACCTTAATAATAATCACCATACTTACTTCACATATCACGGACATATAGTAGACTACTGACACTCACTCCTATGGAATGGGTATGGGGACTGGACACGCCGGGACCCAGACCCTACTGTTGTCGATCACACATATTAATTTTGTGTTCAGGGTGCTATCAGAGTTATCGGAAATAACTAGTTCCGACTGGGAAGTTTCACTTGAATGACCCTCCAAGTAGGAATTACAAGTGAGAAATAGTGAAAATGTTGTTGCCAATCTTATTGGTTTAAGAATTGTTCCGACTTCAAAACCACTTGAACACAATCATGTGGGAGTTACAACTTCCCATTTTCCACGAGAATGTGAAGTTGGCATAATACAGCATTCAAGTGCTAGTCGGTACTAGGAAACGGACATTTCTGACTTGCTAACTGGTTGAACGCGTTACAATAGCCTAAGTATATAATATGATTGACATAACCACAATAGAAAGGCCTTGGAAGTGCCATAAGTGAAAGCCGACATATTTCATTATTTTTACATTAACCTCTTTAACATGTATTAAATGAATAATGAAGAAAATTGTGTAATTTAGACTCTACGAAATATGAAATGCATTATGAAGAAAATCGTGTACTGTTGCCTACACGGAAAAGGGGGCTTTCTGACCAAAAGTGCACCAGTGTCCCAAAGTATTAATCGAAATCAAGCATAGAAAACAGCGTTAGCATTAATAAAACAATTTTTCCCACGAATTAAGTTGCACGTAGATGTGTGTATTTTCTCACAAATGATGTTCAGAAAATTTCAAACAGTACATAGGCATACAACTACAATGTTTGAAACATTATTAAATAAAGACAACATTTCTGTAT
The DNA here is from genome assembly GCF_964263955.1 of Coregonus lavaretus. NCBI lineage: Eukaryota > Metazoa > Chordata > Actinopteri > Salmoniformes > Salmonidae > Coregonus > Coregonus lavaretus. The sequence goes on from NW_028165729.1 coordinate 183,668, forward strand.
ATTCATAACGTTTAATTAGCCATAATAAAGAAAATAAAGAAAAATAGGCTATCCGTTTATGGTTGTTGTGTGTTAAATTGCTGTCTTTTCGCACTAATTAAGTAGCACATAAATTTGTGTCTTTTCACACAGAAACGCACGAAATCTGATGAAATACATTATGCTACCTGTGGTTTTCTCGAGCACGGTTATATGTCAGACATTTAAACGGCGACGGATAGCGGAGAGCAAACCCCGTATTGAGTCAATACTGTCATCGATTGGTAAACATAATCCTTAACGTAAATATCCCAGGTTCGTACACAACGATTTTCCTTACATGTTGACTTTGCGCGCAGCCTTGGCGGCGAGCTGCATCCTTGTCACGTTCGTCATGATAAGGAGTAGACCAAGGCGCAGCGTTGCAAGCAAACATCTTCTTTAATAAATGAAACACGATCAAAACAAACAAAGACGATAACGTGACAGTACACGGTGAAACAAAACTACCTCGAAACAAGAACCCACAAAACACAAAGGAAAACCGACAGTTTAAATATGGCTCCCAATCAGAGATAACGAGCCGACAGCTGACACTCGTTACCTCCGATTGGGAGTCACTCAGGTACACATAGAAAAAGAACAACTAGACTACCCAACATAGAAAACGAAAACACACCGAACCAAACACACCCTGGCACAACAACACGAGTCCATAGCCAGAGTGTGACAGTACCCCCCCCCTAAAGGCGCGGACTGCGACCGCGCCTAACTACGAGAAAACAAGGGAGGGTTGGGTGGGCATTCCTCCTCGGCGGCGTCTCCGGCTCCGGGCTTGATCCCCACTTCCTCTCCATCCCCCCAAAGTACTCCTGGTCCTGTCTAGCCCCGCTGGCCGGAGCCGGACTGACGACACGCGCCCCTGGCTTGGTGCGTAGAGCATGTATGGACCGGACTGGTCTGGCGACGCGCACCACCGACTTGGTGCGGAGAGCAGGAACGAGCCGGACAGGGCTGACGAGACGCACCACAGACTTGGTGCGGGAAGCTTGGACGGACCGGACCTGGCTGACGATACGCACCCTCGGCTTGATGCGTGGAGCCGGAACGGACCTCACCAGGCTGACGACTCGCATCCCTGGCTTGGTGCGAGTAGCAGGAGTGGGCTGGATCAGGCTGACGTCTCGCACCCTTGGCTTGGTGCGAGTAGCAGGGACGAGCTGAACCAGGCTGACGACTCGCACCCTTGGCTTGGTGCGAGTAGCAGGAACGGGCTGGACCAGGCCGACGACTCGTACCCCTGGCTTGGTGCGAGTAGCAGGAACGGGCTGGACCAGGCTGACGACTCGTACCCCTGGCTTGGTGCGAGTAGCAGGAACGGGCTGGACCAGGCTGGCGACTCGCACCCCTGGTTTGGTGCGAGTGGCAGGAACAGGCCGGGCTGGGCTGGCGACGCACACCGTAGGCTTCGTGCGTTGAGCAGGAACAGGCCGGGCTGGACTGGCGACGCACACCGTAGGTCCTGTGCGTAGAGCAGGAACAGGCCGGGCTGGACTGGCGACGCGCACCGTAGACTTGGTGCGGGTGGCAGGAACAGGCCGGGCTGGGCTGACGACGCACACCACTGACTTGGTGGGAATGGCAGGAACAGGCCGGGCTGGGCTGACGACGCGCACCACTGACTTGGTGGGAATGGCAGGAACAGGCCGGGCTGGGCTGACGACGCGCACCACTGACTTGGTGGGAATGGCAGGAACAGGCCGGGTCGGGCTGGCGATGCGCACCACTGACTTGATGGTAATTGCAGGAACAGGCCGGACCGTACTGGGGACACACACCACTGGCTCCACGCAGGGATCAGGAACGGGCCGGACCGGACTGGTAACACACCCCAGTACCTCTCGCCGTGCCTCCACACTTTCCCTCTCCTCTGTGCCCAGTGGCCCCCATAACCTGGCGGCCTTCTCTGCCAACGCTTTGTACCTCTCTACCCCGTACACCTGCTGCCCCGACGTCGTGAGCCCCCCCCTAAACATTTCCTGGGGAACTCTCCCCGCGGCCAAGGCCTCTCTCCCTCTTGCCATACTATCAATCATCTCCTGCCACGTCCATCCTCTCTCCTCGTCCCGCTGCTTGATCCAGTCGAGGTTTCCACGGAGATCTGCCAGCGATGGCTCCTGAACACGCTGCTTGGTCTGGTTAAGGTGGGTTCTTCTGTCACGTTCGTCATGATAAGGAGTAGACCAAGGCGCAGCGTTGCAAGCAAACATCTTCTTTAATAAATGAAACACGATCAAAACAAACAAAGACGATAACGTGACAGTACACGGTGAAACAAAACTACCTCGAAACAAGAACCCACAAAACACAAAGGAAAACCGACAGTTTAAATATGGCTCCCAATCAGAGATAACGAGCCGACAGCTGACACTCGTTACCTCCGATTGGGAGTCACTCAGGTACACATAGAAAAAGAACAACTAGACTACCCAACATAGAAAACGAAAACACACCGAACCAAACACACCCTGGCACAACAACACGAGTCCATAGCCAGAGTGTGACAGTACCCCCCCCCTAAAGGCGCGGACTGCGACCGCGCCTAACTACGAGAAAACAAGGGAGGGTTGGGTGGGCATTCCTCCTCGGCGGCGTCTCCGGCTCCGGGCTTGATCCCCACTTCCTCTCCATCCCCCCAAAGTACTCCTGGTCCTGTCTAGCCCCGCTGGCCGGAGCCGGACTGACGACACGCGCCCCTGGCTTGGTGCGTAGAGCATGTATGGACCGGACTGGTCTGGCGACGCGCACCACCGACTTGGTGCGGAGAGCAGGAACGAGCCGGACAGGGCTGACGAGACGCACCACAGACTTGGTGCGGGAAGCTTGGACGGACCGGACCTGGCTGACGATACGCACCCTCGGCTTGATGCGTGGAGCCGGAACGGACCTCACCAGGCTGACGACTCGCATCCCTGGCTTGGTGCGAGTAGCAGGAGTGGGCTGGATCAGGCTGACGTCTCGCACCCTTGGCTTGGTGCGAGTAGCAGGGACGAGCTGAACCAGGCTGACGACTCGCACCCTTGGCTTGGTGCGAGTAGCAGGAACGGGCTGGACCAGGCCGACGACTCGTACCCCTGGCTTGGTGCGAGTAGCAGGAACGGGCTGGACCAGGCTGACGACTCGTACCCCTGGCTTGGTGCGAGTAGCAGGAACGGGCTGGACCAGGCTGGCGACTCGCACCCCTGGTTTGGTGCGAGTGGCAGGAACAGGCCGGGCTGGGCTGGCGACGCACACCGTAGGCTTCGTGCGTTGAGCAGGAACAGGCCGGGCTGGACTGGCGACGCACACCGTAGGTCCTGTGCGTAGAGCAGGAACAGGCCGGGCTGGACTGGCGACGCGCACCGTAGACTTGGTGCGGGTGGCAGGAACAGGCCGGGCTGGGCTGACGACGCACACCACTGACTTGGTGGGAATGGCAGGAACAGGCCGGGCTGGGCTGACGACGCGCACCACTGACTTGGTGGGAATGGCAGGAACAGGCCGGGCTGGGCTGACGACGCGCACCACTGACTTGGTGGGAATGGCAGGAACAGGCCGGGTCGGGCTGGCGATGCGCACCACTGACTTGATGGTAATTGCAGGAACAGGCCGGACCGTACTGGGGACACACACCACTGGCTCCACGCAGGGATCAGGAACGGGCCGGACCGGACTGGTAACACACCCCAGTACCTCTCGCCGTGCCTCCACACTTTCCCTCTCCTCTGTGCCCAGTGGCCCCCATAACCTGGCGGCCTTCTCTGCCAACGCTTTGTACCTCTCTACCCCGTACACCTGCTGCCCCGACGTCGTGAGCCCCCCCCTAAACATTTCCTGGGGAACTCTCCCCGCGGCCAAGGCCTCTCTCCCTCTTGCCATACTATCAATCATCTCCTGCCACGTCCATCCTCTCTCCTCGTCCCGCTGCTTGATCCAGTCGAGGTTTCCACGGAGATCTGCCAGCGATGGCTCCTGAACACGCTGCTTGGTCTGGTTAAGGTGGGTTCTTCTGTCACGTTCGTCATGATAAGGAGTAGACCAAGGCGCAGCGTTGCAAGCAAACATCTTCTTTAATAAATGAAACACGATCAAAACAAACAAAGACGATAACGTGACAGTACACGGTGAAACAAAACTACCTCGAAACAAGAACCCACAAAACACAAAGGAAAACCGACAGTTTAAATATGGCTCCCAATCAGAGATAACGAGCCGACAGCTGACACTCGTTACCTCCGATTGGGAGTCACTCAGGTACACATAGAAAAAGAACAACTAGACTACCCAACATAGAAAACGAAAACACACCGAACCAAACACACCCTGGCACAACAACACGAGTCCATAGCCAGAGTGTGACAATCCTGTAGGCTTTGCCACGGGTGGATTTGCGAGCGGTTTGCTTGGTTCTGGCCATGGCGCTAGCTTCCTTCTTAGACAGTCGGAGTATAGCCTCGAAATGCCCATGTGAAATGTATAAAGCCGGCAGTGGCATCTGCTGATTGGACACCATTTCCCCACCACCCCGATTGGCCCGTTACGGAGGCCTCCTCTGTCGGCTATCGGAAGGGATGCTTTGCTTCTCTTTTTTATTGACCGCGCACCCAAAACAGTACACTGCGCACCCAAAACAATACACTGCGCGCCCATAAAACACACTGTACGCCAAAAAACAATACACTTTGCGTGTGCCCGCAATAATACACTGCGCGCCCAAAACAATAGATCACTGCTGGCCTTTACACGCAATAATAGTCGCCATAGTCAAGAGTGAAATCTTGTGTTATAATTTAATGCTAGCCTGCTATGGCAAACGAGGCCAATAGTACACTGTGCGGATGCAACTGCACACTGCGCGCAGGCAAAAGCACAATGTGCGCGCAAAAGTACACTGCCGGCCCTTTATGCGCAATAATAGTCGCTGAAGTCAAGAGTGAAATCTTGTGTTATAATTTAATGCTAGCCTGCTATGGCAAACGAGGCCAATAGTACACTGCGCGCAGGCAAAAGCACAATGTGCGCGCAAAAGTACACTGCCGGCCCTTTATGCGCATTAATAGTCGCGGAAGTCAAGAGTGAAATCTTATGTTCTAATCTAATGCCAGCCTGCTATGGCGAACGATGCCAATAGTCCACTGCGCGCAGGCATTAGGACACTGCCGCGCGATAATATTCGCCAAAGTCAAGAGTAAAAAATTTTGTTCTAATCACCACATGTTCAGTAATGGCATTTCCCCCCTTTTTTCAAATTACAACCTCTCACTTTCAGTTATTTGAAATGAAATAATCTCTCAAATATCACTATATCTAAAACAAGCCATAGAAAGTTGGTTGCAATTTCAATTAAATCATCCAGAAACGACAGAACAAACTCAAATACACTAATAGGAGAAAATATATATTTATTGATATTGTATGTTGTATAGCCTTACTTGTTGGTATCTCAGACGACCAGAACCTTAATAATAATCACCATACTTACTTCACATAGCACGGACATATAGTAGACTACTGACACTCACTCCTATGGAATGGGTATGGGGACTGGACACGCCGGGACCCAGACCCTACTGTTGTCGATCACACATATTAATGTCGTGTTCAGGGTGCTATCAGAGTTATCGGAAATACCTAGTTCCGACTGGGAAGTTTCACTTGAATGACCCTCCAAGTAGGAATTACAAGTGAGAAATAGTGAAAATGTTGTTGCCAATCTTATTGGTTTAAGAATTGTTCCGACTTCAAAACCACTTGAACACAATCATGTGGGAGTTACAACTTCCCATTTTCCACGAGAATGTGAAGTTGGCATAATACAGCATTCAAGTGCTAGTCGGTACTAGGAAACGGACATTTCTGACTTGCTAACTGGTTGAACGCGTTACAATAGCCTAAGTATATAATATGATTGACATAACCACAATAGAAAGGCCTTGGAAGTGCCATAAGTGAAAGCCGACATATTTCATTATTTTTACATTAACCTCTTTAACATGTATTAAATGAATAATGAAGAAAATTGTGTAATTTAGACTCTACGAAATATGAAATGCATTATGAAGAAAATCGTGTACTGTTGCCTACATGGAAAAGGGGGCTTTCTGACCAAAAGTGCACCAGTGTCCCAAAGTATTAATCGAAATCAAGCATAGAAAACAGCGTTAGCATTAATAAAACAATTTTTCCCACGAATTAAGTTGCACGTAAATGTGTGTATTTTCTCACAAATGATGTTCAGAAAATCTCAAACAGTACATAGGCATACAACTACAATGTTTGAAACATTATTAAATAAAGACAACATTTCTGTGTATTCATAACGTTTAATTAGCCATAATAAAGAAAATAAAGAAAAATAGGCTATCCGTTTATGGTTGTTGTGTGTTAAATTGCTGTCTTTTCGCACGAATTAAGTAGCACATAAATTCGTGTCTTTTCACACAGAAACGCACGAAATCTGATGAAATACATTATGCTACCTGTGGTTTTCTCGAGCACGGTTATATGTCAGACATTTGAACGGCTACGGATAGCGGAAAGCAAACCCCGTATTGAGTCAATACTGTCATCGATTGGTAAACATAATCCTTAACGTAAATATCCCAGGTTCGTACACAACGATTTTCCTTACATGTTGACTTTGCGCGCAGCCTTGGCGGCGAGCTGCATCCTGTAGGCTTTGCCACGGGTGGATTTGCGAGCGGTTTGCTTGGTTCTGGCCATGGCGCTCGCTTCCTTCTTAGACAGTCGGAGTATAGCCTCGAAATGCCCATGTGAAATGTATAAAGCCGGCAGTGGCATCTGCTGATTGGACACCATCTCCCCACCACCCCGATTGGTGTTTTTGGTGCGCGGTCAAAAAAAAAGAGAAGCAAAGCATCCCTTCCGATTGGCCCGTTACGGAGGCCTCCTCTGTCGGCTATCGGAAGGGATGCTTTGCTTCTCTTTTTTTTTGACCGCGCACCAAAAACAGTACACTGCGCACCCAAAACAATACACTGCGCGCCCATAAAACACACTGTACGCCAAAAAACAATACACTTTGCGTGCGCCCGCAATAATACACTGCGCGCCCAAATCAATAGATCACTGCTGGCCTTTACACGCAATAATAGTCGCCATTGTCAAGAGTGAAATCTTGTGTTATAATTTAATGCTAGCCTGCTATGGCAAACGAGGCCAATAGTACACTGCGCGGATGCAACTGCACACTGCGCGCAGGCAAAAGCACAATGTGCGCGCAAAAGTACACTGCCGGCCCTTTATGCGCAATAATAGTCGCTGAAGTCAAGAGTGAAATCTTGTGTTATAATTTAATGCTAGCCTGCTATGGCAAACGAGGCCAATAGTACACTGCGCGGATGCAACTGCACACTGCGCGCAGGCAAAAGCACAATGTGCGCGCAAAAGTAGACTGCCGGCCCTTTATGCGCAATAATAGTCGCTGAAGTCAAGAGTGAAATCTTATGTTCTAATCTAATGCCAGCCTGCTATGGCGAACGATGCCAATAGTCCACTGTGCGCAGGCATTAGGACACTGCCGCGCGATAATATTCGCCAAAGTCAAGAGTAAAATCTTTTGTTCTAATCACCACATGTTCAGTAATGGCATTTCCCCCCTTTATTCAAATTACAACCTCTCACTTTCAGTTATTTGAAATGAAATAATCTCTCAAATATCACTATATCTAAAACAAGCCATAGAAAGTTGGTTGCAATTTCAATTAAATCATCCAGAAACGACAGAACAAACTCAAATACACTAATAGGAGAAAATATATATTTATTGATATTGTATGTTGTATAGCCTTACTTGTTGGTATCTCAGACGACCAGAACCTTAATAATAATCACCATACTTACTTCATATATCACGGACATATAGTAGACTACTGACACTCACTCCTATGGAATGGGTATGGGGACTGGACACGCCGGGACCCAGACCCTACTGTTGTCGATCACACATATTAATTTTGTGTTCAGGGTGCTATCAGAGTTATCGGAAATAACTAGTTCCGACTGGGAAGTTTCACTTGAATGACCCTCCAAGTAGGAATTACAAGTGAGAAATAGTGAAAATGTTGTTGCCAATCTTATTGGTTTAAGAATTGTTCCGACTTCAAAACCACTTGAACACAATCATGTGGGAGTTACAACTTCCCATTTTCCACGAGAATGTGAAGTTGGCATAATACAGCATTCAAGTGCTAGTCGGTACTAGGAAACGGACATTTCTGACTTGCTAACTGGTTGAACGCGTTACAATAGCCTAAGTATATAATATGATTGACATAACCACAATAGAAAGGCCTTGGAAGTGCCATAAGTGAAAGCCGACATATTTCATTATTTTTACATTAACCTCTTTAACATGTATTAAATGAATAATGAAGAAAATTGTGTAATTTAGACTCTACGAAATATGAAATGCATTATGAAGAAAATCGTGTACTGTTGCCTACACGGAAAAGGGGGCTTTCTGACCAAAAGTGCACCAGTGTCCCAAAGTATTAATCGAAATCAAGCATAGAAAACAGCGTTAGCATTAATAAAACAATTTTTCCCACGAATTAAGTTGCACGTAAATGTGTGTATTTTCTCACAAATGATGTTCAGAAAATCTCAAACAGTACATAGGCATACAATTACAATGTTTGAAACATTATTAAATAAAGACAACATTTCTGTATATTCATAACGTTTAATTAGCCATAATAAAGAAAATAAAGAAAAATAGGCTATCCGTTTATGGTTGTTGTGTGTTAAATTGCTGTCTTTTCGCACTAATTAAGTAGCACATAAATTTGTGTCTTTTCACACAGAAACGCACGAAATCTGATGAAATACATTATGCTACCTGTGGTTTTCTCGAGCACGGTTATATGTCAGACATTTAAACGGCGACGGATAGCGGAGAGCAAACCCCGTATTGAGTCAATACTGTCATCGATTGGTAAACATAATCCTTAACGTAAATATCCCAGGTTCGTACACAACGATTTTCCTTACATGTTGACTTTGCGCGCAGCCTTGGCGGCGAGCTGCATCCTTGTCACGTTCGTCATGATAAGGAGTAGACCAAGGCGCAGCGTTGCAAGCAAACATCTTCTTTAATAAATGAAACACGATCAAAACAAACAAAGACGATAACGTGACAGTACACGGTGAAACAAAACTACCTCGAAACAAGAACCCACAAAACACAAAGGAAAACCGACAGTTTAAATATGGCTCCCAATCAGAGATAACGAGCCGACAGCTGACACTCGTTACCTCCGATTGGGAGTCACTCAGGTACACATAGAAAAAGAACAACTAGACTACCCAACATAGAAAACGAAAACACACCGAACCAAACACACCCTGGCACAACAACACGAGTCCATAGCCAGAGTGTGACAATCCTGTAGGCTTTGCCACGGGTGGATTTGCGAGCGGTTTGCTTGGTTCTGGCCATGGCGCTAGCTTCCTTCTTAGACAGTCGGAGTATAGCCTCGAAATGCCCATGTGAAATGTATAAAGCCGGCAGTGGCATCTGCTGATTGGACACCATTTCCCCACCACCCCGATTGGCCCGTTACGGAGGCCTCCTCTGTCGGCTATCGGAAGGGATGCTTTGCTTCTCTTTTTTATTGACCGCGCACCCAAAACAGTACACTGCGCACCCAAAACAATACACTGCGCGCCCATAAAACACACTGTACGCCAAAAAACAATACACTTTGCGTGCGCCCGCAATAATACACTGCGCGCCCAAAACAATAGATCACTGCTGGCCTTTACACGCAATAATAGTCGCCATAGTCAAGAGTGAAATCTTGTGTTATAATTTAATGCTAGCCTGCTATGGCAAACGAGGCCAATAGTACACTGTGCGGATGCAACTGCACACTGCGCGCAGGCAAAAGCACAATGTGCGCGCAAAAGTACACTGCCGGCCCTTTATGCGCAATAATAGTCGCTGAAGTCAAGAGTGAAATCTTGTGTTATAATTTAATGCTAGCCTGCTATGGCAAACGAGGCCAATAGTACACTGCGCGCAGGCAAAAGCACAATGTGCGCGCAAAAGTACACTGCCGGCCCTTTATGCGCATTAATAGTCGCGGAAGTCAAGAGTGAAATCTTATGTTCTAATCTAATGCCAGCCTGCTATGGCGAACGATGCCAATAGTCCACTGCGCGGATGCAACTGCACACTGCGCGCAGGCAAAAGCACAATGTGCGCGCAAAAGTACACTGCCGGCCCTTTATGCGCAATAATAGTCGCTGAAGTCAAGAGTGAAATCTTATGTTATAATTTAATGCTAGCCTTCTATGGCAAACGAGACCAGTAGTACACTGCGCGGATGCAACTGCACACTGCGCGCAGGCAAAAGCACAATGTGCGCGCAAAAGTACACTGCCGGCCCTTTATGCGCAATAATAGTCGCTGAAGTCAAGAGTGAAATCTTATTTTCTAATCTAATGTCAGCCTGCTATGGCGAACGATGCCAATAGTCCACTGCGCGCAGGCATTAGGACACTGCCGCGCGATAATATTCATCAAAGTCAAGAGTAAAATCTTTTGTTCTAATCACCACATGTTCAGTAATGGCATTTTCCCCCTTTATTCAAATTACAACTTCTCACTTTCAGTTATTTGAAATGAAATAATCTCTCAAATATCACTATATCTAAAACAAGCCATAGAAAGTTGGTTGCAATTTCAATTAAATCACCCAGAAACGACAGAACAAACTCAAATACACTAATAGGAGAAAATATATATTTATTGACATTATATGTTGTATAGCCTTACTTGTTGGTATCTCAGACGACCAGAACCTTAATAATAATCACCATACTTACTTCACATAGCACGGACATATAGTAGACTACTGACACTCACTCCTATGGAATGGGTATGGGGACTGGACACGCCGGGACCCAGACCCTACTGTTGTCGATCACACATATTAATGTCGTGTTCAGGGTGCTATCAGAGTTATCGGAAATACCTAGTTCCGACTGGGAAGTTTCACTTGAATGACCCTCCAAGTAGGAATTACAAGTGAGAAATAGTGAAAATGTTGTTGGCAATCTTATTGGTTTAAGAATTGTTCCGACTTCAAAACCACTTGAACACAATCATGTGGGAGTTACAACTTCCCATTTTCCACGAGAATGTGAAGTTGGCATAACACAGCATTCAAGTGCTAGTCGGTACCAAGAAACGGACATTTCTGACTTGCTAACTGGTTGAACGCGTTACAATAGCCTAAGTATATAATATGATTGACATAACCACAATAGAAAGGCCTTGGAAGTGCCATAAGTGAAAGCCGACATATTTCATTATTTTTACATTAACCTCTTTAACATGTATTAAATGAATAATGAAGAAAATTGTGTAATTTAGACTCTACGAAATATGAAATGCATTATGAAGAAAATCGTGTACTGTTACCTACACGGAAAAGGGGCCTTTCTGACCAAAAGTGCTCCAGTATCCCAAAGTATTAATCGAAATCAAGCATAGAAAACAGCGTTAGCATTAATAAAACAATTTTTCCCACGAATTAAGTTGCACGTAAATGTGTGTATTTTCTCACAAATGATGTTCAGAAAATCTCAAACAGCACATAGGCATACAACTACAATGTTTGAAACATTATTAAATAAAGACAACATTTCTGTATATTCATAACGTTTAATTAGCCATAATAAAGAAAATAAAGAAAAATAGGCTATCCGTTTATGGTTGTTGTGTGTTAAATTGCTGTCTTTTCGCACGAATTAAGTAGCACATAAATTCGTGTCTTTTCACACAGAAACGCACGAAATCTGATGAAATACATTATGCTACCTGTGGTTTTCTCGAGCACGGTTATATGTCAGACATTTGAACGGCTACGGATAGCGGACAGCAAACCCCGTATTGAGTCAATACTGTCATCGATTGGTAAACATAATCCTTAACGTAAATATCCCAGGTTCGTACACAACGATTTCCCTTACATGTTGACTTTGCGTGCAGCCTTGGCGGCGAGCTGCATCCTGTAGGCTTTGCCACGGGTGGATTTGCGAGCGGTTTGCTTGGTTCTGGCCATGGCGCGAGCTTCATTCTTAGACAGTCGGAGTATAGCCTCGAAATGCCCATGTGAAATGTTTAAAGCCGGCAGTGGCATCTGCTGATTGGACACCATCTCCCCACCACCCCGATTGGCCCGTTACGGAGGCCTCCTCTGTCGGCTATCGGAAGGGATGCTTTGCTTCTCTTTTTTTTTGACCGCGCACCCAAAACAGTACACTGCGCACCCAAAACAATACACTGCGCGCCCATAAAACACACTGTACGCCAAAAAACAATACACTTTGCGTGCGCCCGCAATAATACACTGCACGCCCAAAACAATAGATCACTGCTGGCCTTTACACGCAATAATAGTCGCCATTGTCAAGAGTGAAATCTTGTGTTATAATTTAATGCTAGCCTGCTATGGCAAACGAGGCCAATAGTACACTGCGCGGATGCAACTGCACACTGCGCGCAGGCAAAAGCACAATGTGCGCGCAAAAGTACACTGACGGCCCTTTATGCGCAATAATAGTCGCTGAAGTCAAGAGTGAAATCTTGTGTTATAATTTAATGCTAGCCTGCTATGGCAAACGAGGCGAATAGTACACTGCGCGCAGGCAAAGGCACAATGTGCGCGCAAAAGTACACTGCCGGCCCTTTATGCGCAATAATAGTCGCTGAAGTCAAGAGTGAAATCTTGTGTTATAATTTAATGCTAGCCTGCTATGGCAAACGAGGCCAATAGTACACTGCGCGGATGCAACTGCACACTGCGCGCAGGCAAAAGCACAATGTGCGCGCAAAAGTACACTGACGGCCCTTTATGCGCAATAATAGTCGCTGAAGTCAAGAGTGAAATCTTATGTTCTAATCTAATGCCAGCCTGCTATGGCGAACGATGCCAATAGTCCACTGCGCGCAGGCATTAGGACACTGCCGCGCGATAATATTCGCCAAAGTCAAGAGTAAAATCTTTTGTTCTAATCACCACATGTTCAGTAATGGCATTTCCCCCCTTTATTCAAATTACAACCTCTCACTTTCAGTTATTTGAAATGAAATAATCTCTCAAATATCACTATATCTAAAACAAGCCATAGAAAGTTGGTTGCAATTTCAATTAAATCATCCAGAAACGACAGAACAAACTCAAATACACTAATAGGAGAAAATATATATTTATTATAATAATAATAATAAGCCATTTAGCAGACGCTTTTATCCAAAGCGAAATACAGTCATGCGTGCATACATTTTTTTTTGTGCATGGGTGGTCCCGGGGATTGAACCCACTACCTTGGCGTTACAAGCGCCGTGCTCTACCAGCTGAGCTACAGAGGACCACATTGTATGTTGTATAGCCTTACTTGTTGGTATCTCAGACGACCAGAACCTTAATAATAATCACCATACTTACTTCACATTGCACGGACATATAGTAGACTACTGACACTCACTCCTATGGAATGGGTATGGGGACTGGACACGCCGGGACCCAGACCCTACTGTTGTCGATCACACATATTAATGTCGTGTTCAGGGTGCTATCAGAGTTATCGGAAATAACTAGTTCCGACTGGGAAGTTTCACTTGAATGACCTTCCAAGAAGGAATTACAAGTGAGAAATAGTGAAAATGTTGTTGCCAATCTTATTGGTTTAAGAATTGTTCCGACTTCAAAACCACTTGAACACAATCATGTGGGAGTTACAACTTCCCATTTTCCACGAGAATGTGAAGTTGGCATAATACAGCATTCAAGTGCTAGTCGGTACTAGGAAACGGACATTTCTGACTTGCTAACTGGTTGAACGCGTTACAATAGCCTAAGTATATAATATGATTGACATAACCACAATAGAAAGGCCTTGGAAGTGCCATAAGTGAAAGCCGACATATTTCATTATTTTTACATTAACCTCTTTAACATGTATTAAATGAATAATGAAGAAAATTGTGTAATTTAGACTCTACGAAATATGAAATGCATTATGAAGAAAATCGTGTACTGTTGCCTACACGGAAAAGGGGGCTTTCTGACCAAAAGTGCACCAGTGTCCCAAAGTATTAATCGAAATCAAGCATAGAAAACAGCGTTAGCATTAATAAAACCATTTTTCCCACGAATTAAGTTGCATGTAAATGTGTGTATTTTCTCACAAATGATGTTCAGAAAATCTCAAACAGTACATAGGCATACAACTACAATGTTTGAAACATTATTAAATAAAGACAACATTTCTGTATATTCATAACGTTTAATTAGCCATAATAAAGAAAATAAAGAAAAATAGGCTATCCGTTTATGGTTGTTGTGTGTTAAATTGCTGTCTTTTCGCACGAATTAAGTAGCACATAAATTCGTGTCTTTTCACACAGAAACGCACGAAATCTGATGAAATACATTATGCTACCTGTGGTTTTCTCGAGCACGGTTATATGTCAGACATTTGAACGGCTACGGATAGCGGAAAGCAAACCCCGTATTGAGTCAATACTGTCATCGATTGGTAAACATAATCCTTGACGTAAATATCCCAGGTTCGTACACAACGATTTTCCTTACATGTTGACTTTGCGCGCAGCCTTGGCGGCGAGCTGCATCCTGTAGGCTTTGCCACGGGTGGATTTGCGAGCGGTTTGCTTGGTTCTGGCCATGGCGCTAGCTTCCTTCTTAGACAGTCGGAGTATAGCCTCGAAATGCCCATGTGAAATGTATAAAGCCGGCAGTGGCATCTGCTGATTGGACACCATCTTCCCACCACCCCGATTTGCCCGTTACGGAAGCCTCCTCTGTCGGCTATCGGAAGGGATGCTTTGCTTCTCTTTTTTTTTGACCGCGCACCCAAAACAGTACACTGCGCACCCAAAACAATACACTGCGCGCCCATAAAACACACTGTACGCCAAAAAACAATACACTTTGCGTGCGCCCGCAATAATACACTGCGCGCCCAAAACAATAGATCACTGCTGGCCTTTACACGCAATAATAGTCGCCATAGTCAAGAGTGAAATCTTGTGTTCTAATTTAATGCTAGCCTGCTATGGCAAACGAGGCCAATAGTACACTGCGCGGATGCAACTGCACACTGCGCGCAGGCAAAAGCACAATGTGCGCGCAAAAGTACACTGCCGGCCCTTTATGCGCAATAATAGTCGCTGAAGTCAAGAGTGAAATCTTATGTTCTAATCTAATGTCAGCCTGCTATGGCGAACGATGCCAATAGTCCACTGCGCGCAGGCATTAGGACACTGCCGCGCGATAATATTCATCAAAGTCAAGAGTAAAATCTTTTGTTCTAATCACCACATGTTCAGTAATGGTATTTCCCCCCTTTATTCAAATTACAACCTCTCACTTTCAGTTATTTGAAATGAAATAATCTCTCAAATATCACTATATCTAAAACAAGCCATAGAAAGTTGGTTGCAATTTCAATTAAATCATCCAGAAACGACAGAACAAACTCAAATACACTAATAGGAGAAAATATATATTTATTGATATTGTATGTTGTATAGCCTTACTTGTTGGTATCTCAGACGACCAGAACCTTAATAATAATCACTATACTTACTTCATATAGCACGGACATATAGTAGACTACTGACACTCACTCCTATGGAATGGGTATGGGGACTGGACACGCCGGGACCCAGACCCTACTGTTGTCGATCACACATATTAATGTCGTGTTCAGGGTGCTATCAGAGTTATCGGAAATACCTAGTTCCGACTGGGAAGTTTCACTTGAATGACCCTCCAAGTAGGAATTACAAGTGAGAAATAGTGAAAATGTTGTTGCCAATCTTATTGGTTTAAGAATTGTTCCGACTTCAAAACCACTTGAACACAATCATGTGGGAGTTACAACTTCCCATTTTCCACGAGAATGTGAAGTTGGCATAATACAGCATTCAAGTGCTAGTCGGTACTAGGAAACGGACATTTCTGACTTGCTAACTGGTTGAACGCGTTACAGTAGCCGAAGTATATAATATGATTGACATAACCACAATAGAAAGGCCTTGGAAGTGCCATAAGTGAAAGCCGACATATTTCATTATTTTTACATTAACCTCTTTAACATGTATTAAATGAATAATGAAGAAAATTGTGTAATTTAGACTCTACGAAATATGAAATGCATTATGAAGAAAATCGTGTACTGTTGCCTACACGGAAAAGGGCGCTTTCTGACCAAAAGTGCACCAGTATCCCAAAGTATTAATCGAAATCAAGCATAGAAAACAGCGTTAGCATTAATAAAACAATTTTTCCCACGAATTAAGTTGCACGTAAATGTGTGTATTTTCTCACAAATGATGTTCAGAAAATCTCAAACAGTACATAGGCATACAACTACAATGTTTGAAACATTATTAAATAAAGACAACATTTCTGTATATTCATAACGTTTAATTAGCCATAATAAAGAAAATAAAGAAAAATAGGCTATCCGTTTATGGTTGTTGTGTGTTAAATTGCTGTCTTTTCGCACTAATTAAGTAGCACATAAATTCTTGTCTTTTCACACAGAAACGCACGAAATCTGATGAAATACATTATGCTACCTGTGGTATTCTCGAGCACGGTTATATGTCAGACATTTAAACGGCGACGGATAGCGGAAAGCAAACCCCGTATTGAGTCAATACTGTCATCGATTGGTAAACATAATCCTTAACGTAAATATCCCAGGTTCGTACACAACGATTTTCCTTACATGTTGACTTTGCGCGCAGCCTTGGCGGCGAGCTGCATCCTGTAGGCTTTGCCACGGGTGGATTTGCGAGCGGTTTGCTTGGTTCTGGCCATGGCGCTAGCTTCCTTCTTAGACAGTCGGAGTATAGCCTCGAAATGCCCATGTGAAATGTATAAAGCCGGCAGTGGCATCTGCTGATTGGACACCATTTCCCCACCACCCCGATTGGCCCGTTACGGAGGCCTCCTCTGTCGGCTATCGGAAGGGATGCTTTGCTTCTCTTTTTTTTTGACCGCGCACCCAAAACAGTACACTGCGCACCCAAAACAATACACTGCGCGCCCATAAAACACACTGTACGCCAAAAAACAATACACTTTGCGTGCGCCCGCAATAATACACTGCGCGCCCAAAACAATAGATCACTGCTGGCCTTTACACGCAATAATAGTCGCCATAGTCAAGAGTGAAATCTTGTGTTATAATTTAATGCTAGCCTGCTATGGCAAACGAGGCCAATAGTACACTGCGCGGATGCAACTGCACACTGCGCGCAGGCAAAAGCACAATGTGCGCGCAAAAGTACACTGTCGGCCCTTTATGCGCAATAATAGTCGCTGAAGTCAAGAGTGAAATCTTATGTTCTAATCTAATGCCAGCCTGCTATGGCGAACGATGCCAATAGTCCACTGCGCGCAGGCATTAGGACACTGCCGCGCGATAATATTCGCCAAAGTCAAGAGTAAAATCTTTTGTTCTAATCACCACATGTTCAGTAATGGCATTTCCCCCCCTTTATTCAAATTACATCCTCTCACTTTCAGTTATTTGAAATGAAATAATCTCTCAAATATCACTATATCTAAAACAAGCCATAGAAAGTTGGTTGCAATTTCAATTAAATCATCCAGAAACGACAGAACAAACTCAAATACACTAATAGGAGAAAATATATATTTATTGATATTGTATGTTGTATAGCCTTACTTGTTGGTATCTCAGACGACCAGAACCTTAATAATAATCACCATACTTACTTCACATAGCACGGACATATAGTAGACTACTGACACTCACTCCTATGGAATGGGTATGGGGACTGGACACGCCGGGACCCAGACCCTACTGTTGTCGATCACACATATTAATGTCGTGTTCAGGGTGCTATCAGAGTTATCGGAAATACCTAGTTCCGACTGGGAAGTTTCACTTGAATGACCCTCCAAGTAGGAATTACAAGTGAGAAATAGTGAAAATGTTGTTGCCAATCTTATTGGTTTAAGAATTGTTCCGACTTCAAAACCACTTGAACACAATCATGTGGGAGTTACAACTTCCCATTTTCCAAGAGAATGTGAAGTTGGCATAATACAGCATTCAAGTGCTAGTCGGTACCAATAAACGGACATTTCTGACTTGCTAACTGGTTGAACGCGTTACAATAGCCGAAGTATATAATATGATTGACATAACCACAATAGAAAGGCCTTGGAAGTGCCATAAGTGAAAGCCGACATATTTCATTATTTTTACATTAACCTCTTTAACATGTATTAAATGAATAATGAAGAAAATTGTGTAATTTAGACTCTACGAAATATGAAATACATTATGAAGAAAATCGTGTACTGTTGCCTACACGGAAAAGGGCGCTTTCTGACCAAAAGTGCACCAGTATCCCAAAGTATTAATCGAAATCAAGCATAGAAAACAGCGTTAGCATTAATAAAACAATTTTTCCCACGAATTAAGTTGCACGTAAATGTGTGTATTTTCTCACAAATGATGTTCAGAAAATCTCAAACAGTACATAGGCATACAACTACAATGTTTGAAACATTATTAAATAAAGACAACATTTCTGTATATTCATAACGTTTAATTAGCCATAATAAAGAAAATAAAGAAAAATAGGCTATCCGTTTATGGTTGTTGTGTGTTAAATTGCTGTCTTTTCGCACTAATTAAGTAGCACATAAATTATTGTCTTTTCACACAGAAACGCACGAAATCTGATGAAATACATTATGCTACCTGTGGTATTCTCGAGCACGGTTATATGTCAGACATTTAAACGGCGACGGATAGCGGAAAGCAAACCCCGTATTGAGTCAATACTGTCATCGATTGGTAAACATAATCCTTAACGTAAATATCACAGGTTCGTACACAACGATTTTCCTTACATGTTGACTTTGCGCGCAGCCTTGGCGGCGAGCTGCATCCTGTAGGATTTGCCTCGGGTGGATTTGAGAGCGGTTTGCTTGGTTCTGGCCATGGCGCTAGCTTCCTTCTTAGACAGTCGGAGTATAGCCTCGAAATGCCCATGTGAAATGTATAAAGCCGACAGTGGCATCTGCTGATTGGACACCATCTCCCCACCACCCCGATTGGCCCGTTACGGAGGCCTCCTCTGTCGGCAATCGGAAGGGATGCTTTGCTTCTCTTTTTTTTTGACCGCGCACCCAAAACAGTACACTGCGCACCCAAAACAATACACTGCGCGCCCATAAAACACACTGTACGCCAAAAAACAATACACTTTGCGTGCGCCCGCAATAATACACTGCGCGCCCAAAACAATAGATCACTGCTGGCCTTTACACGCAATAATAGTCGCCATTGTCAAGAGTGAAATCTTGTGTTATAATTTAATGCTAGCCTGCTATGGCAAACGAGGCCAATAGTACACTGCGCGGATGCAACTGCACACTGCGCGCAGGCAAAAGCACAATGTGCGCGCAAAAGTACACTGCCGGCCCTTTATGCGCAATAATAGTCGCTGAAGTCAAGAGTGAAATCTTATGTTCTAATCTAATGCCAGCCTGCTATGGCGAACGATGCCAATAGTCCACTGCGCGCATGCATTAGGACACTGCCGCGCGATAATATTCGCCAAAGTCAAGAGTAAAATCTTTTGTTCTAATCACCACATGTTCAGTAATGGCATTTCCCCCCTTTATTCAAATTACAACCTCTCACTTTCAGTTATTTGAAATGAAATAATCTCTCAAATATCACTATATCTAAAACAAGCCATAGAAAGTTGGTTGCAATTTCAATTAAATCATCCAGAAACGACAGAACAAACTCAAATACACTAATAGGAGAAAATATATATTTATTGATATTGTATGTTGTATAGCCTTACTTGTTGGTATCTCAGACGACCAGAACCTTAATAATAATCACCATACTTACTTCACATAGCACGGACATATAGTAGACTACTGACACTCACTCCTATGGAATGGGTATGGGGACTGGACACGCCGGGACCCAGACCCTACTGTTGTCGATCACACATATTAATTTCGTGTTCAGGGTGCTATCAGAGTTATCGGAAATAACTAGTTCCGACTGGGAAGTTTCACTTGAATGACCCTCCAAGTAGGAATTACAAGTGAGAAATAGTGAAAATGTTGTTGCCAATCTTATTGGTTTAAGAATTGTTCCGACTTCAAAACCACTTGAACACAATCATGTGGGAGTTACAACTTCCCATTTTCCACGAGAATGTGAAGTTGGCATAATACAGCATTCAAGTGCTAGTCGGTACTAGGAAACGGACATTTCTGACTTGCTAACTGGTTGAACGCTTTACAATAGCCTAAGTATATAATATGATTGACATAACCACAATAGAAAGGCCTTGGAAGTGCCATAAGTGAAAGCCGACATATTTCATTATTTTTACATTAACCTCTTTAACATGTATTAAATGAATAATGAAGAAAATTGTGTAATTTAGACTCTACGAAATATGAAATGCATTATGAAGAAAATCGTGTACTGTTGCCTACACGGAAAAGGGGGCTTTCTGACCAAAAGTGCACCAGTGTCCCAAAGTATTAATCGAAATCAAGCATAGAAAACAGCGTTAGCATTAATAAAACAATTTTTCCCACGAATTAAGTTGCACGTAAATGTGTGTATTTTCTCACAAATGATGTTCAGAAAATCTCAAACAGTACATAGGCATACAACTACAATGTTTGAAACATTATTAAATAAAGACAACATTTCTGTATATTCATAACGTTTAATTAGCCATAATAAAGAAAATAAAGAAAAATAGGCTATCCGTTTATGGTTGTTGTGTGTTAAATTGCTGTCTTTTCGCACGAATTAAGTAGCACATAAATTCGTGTCTTTTCACACAGAAACGCACGAAATCTGATGAAATACATTATGCTACCTGTGGTTTTCTCGAGCACGGTTATATGTCAGACATTTAAACGGCGACGGATAGCGGAAAGCAAACCCCGTATTGAGTCAATACTGTCATCGATTGGTAAACATAATCCTTAACGTAAATATCCCAGGTTCGTACACAACGATTTTCCTTACATGTTGACTTTGCGCGCAGCCTTGGCGGCGAGCTGCATCCTGTAGGCTTTGCCACGGGTGGATTTGCGAGCGGTTTGCTTGGTTCTGGCCATGGCGCTAGCTTCCTTCTTAGACAGTCGGAGTATAGCCTCGAAATGCCCATGTGAAATGTATAAAGCCGGCAGTGGCATCTGCTGATTGGACACCATCTCCCCACCACCCCGATTGGCCCGTTACGGAGGCCTCCTCTGTCGGCTATCGGAAGGGATGCTTTGCTTCTCTTTTTTTTTGACCGCGCACCAAAAACAGTACACTGCGCACCCAAAACAATACACTGCGCGCCCATAAAACACACTGTACGCCAAAAAACAATACACTTTGCGTGCGCCCGCAATAATACACTGCGCGCCCAAAACAATAGATCACTGCTGGACTTTACACGCAATAATGGTCGCCATAGTCAAGAGTGAAATCTTGTGTTATAATTTAATGCTAGCCTGCAATGGAAAACGAGGCCAATAGTACACTGCGCGGATGCAACTGCACACTGCGCGCAGGCAAAAGCACAATGTGCGCGCAAAAGTACACTGCCGGCCCTTTATGCGCAATAATAGTCGCTGAAGTCAAGAGTGAAATCTTGTGTTATAATTTAATGCTAGCCTGCTATGGCAAACGAGGCCAATAGTCCACTGCGCGCAGGCATTAGGACACTGCCACGCGATAATATTCGCCAAAGTCAAGAGTGAAATATTTTGTTCTAATCACCACATGTTCAGTAATGGCATTTCCCCCCTTTATTCAAATTACAACCTCTCACTTTCAGTTATTTGAAATGAAATAATCTCTCAAATATCACTATATCTAAAACAAGCCATATAAAGTTGGTTGCAATTTCAATTAAATCATCCAGAAACGACAGAACAAACTCAAATACACTAATAGGAGAAAATATATATTTATTGATATTGTATGTTGTATAGCCTTACTTGTTGGTATCTCAGACGACCAGAACCTTAATAATAATCACCATACTTACTTCACATAGCACGGACATATAGTAGACTACTGACACTCACTCCTATGGAATGGGTATGGGGACTGGACACGCCGGGACCCAGACCCTACTGTTGTCGATCACACATATTAATGTCGTGTTCAGGGTGCTATCAGAGTTATCGGAAATACCTAGTTCCGACTGGGAAGTTTCACTTGAATGACCCTCCAAGTAGGAATTACAAGTGAGAAATAGTGAAAATGTTGTTGCCAATCTTATTGGTTTAAGAATTGTTCCGACTTCAAAACCACTTGATCACAATCATGTGGGAGTTACAACTTCCCATTTTCCACGAGAATGTGAAGTTGGCATAATACAGCATTCAAGTGCTAGTCGGTACCAAGAAACGGACATTTCTGACTTGCTAACTGGTTGAACGCGTTACAATAGCCTAAGTATATAATATGATTGACATAACCACAATAAAAAAGGCATTGGAAGTGCCATAAGTGAAAGCCGACATATTTCATTATTTTTACATTAACCTCTTTAACATGTATTAAATGAATAATGAAGAAAATTGTGTAATTTAGACTCTACGAAATATGATATGCATTATGAAGAAAATCGTGTACTGTTGCCTACACGGAAAAGGGGGCTTTCTGACCAAAAGTGCACCAGTGTCCCAAAGTATTAATCGAAATCAAGCATAGAAAACAGCGTTAGCATTAATAAAACAATTTTTCCCACGAATTAAGTTGCACGTAGATGTGTGTATTTTCTCACAAATGATGTTCAGAAAATTTCAAACAGTACATAGGCATACAACTACAATGTTTGAAACATTATTAAATAAAGACAACATTTCTGTATATTCATAACGTTTAATTAGCCATAATAAAGAAAATAAAGAAAAATAGGCTATCCGTTTATGGTTGTTGTGTGTTAAATTGCTGTCTTTTCGCACGAATTAAGTAGCACATAAATTCGTGTCTTTTCACACAGAAACGCACGAAATCTGATGAAATACATTATGCTACCTGTGGTTTTCTCGAGCACGGTTATATGTCAGACATTTAAACGGCGACGGATAGCGGAAAGCAAACCCCGTATTGAGTCAATACTGTCATCGATTGGTAAACATAATCCTTAACGTAAATATCCCAGGTTCGTACACAACGATTTTCCTTACATGTTGACTTTGCGCGCAGCCTTGGCGGCGAACTGCATCCTGTAGGCTTTGCCACGGGTGGATTTGCGAGCGGTTTGCTTGGTTCTGGCCATGGCGCTAGCTTCCTTCTTAGACAGTCGGAGTATAGCCTCGAAATGCCCATGTGAAATGTATAAAGCCGGCAGTGGCATCTGCTGATTGGACACCATCTCCCCACCACCCCGATTGGCCCGTTACGGAGGCCTCCTCTGTCGGCTATCGGAAGGGATGCTTTGCTTCTCTTTTTTTTTGACCGCGCACCAAAAACAGTACACTGCGCACCCAAAACAATACACTGCGCGCCCATAAAACACACTGTACGCC
Organism: Coregonus lavaretus; assembly: GCF_964263955.1. NCBI lineage: Eukaryota > Metazoa > Chordata > Actinopteri > Salmoniformes > Salmonidae > Coregonus > Coregonus lavaretus. Next base: position 207,313 of record NW_028165729.1, read on the forward strand.
AAAAAACAATACACTTTGCGTGCGCCCGCAATAATACACTGCGCGCCCAAAACAATAGATCACTGCTGGCCTTTACACGCAATAATAGTCGCCATTGTCAAGAGTGAAATCTTGTGTTATAATTTAATGCTAGCCTGCTATGGCAAACGAGGCCAATAGTACACTGCGCGGATGCAACTGCACACTGCGCGCAGGCAAAAGCACAATGTGCGCGCAAAAGTACACTGCCGGCCCTTTATGCGCAATAATAGTCGCTGAAGTCAAGAGTGAAATCTTGTGTTATAATTTAATGCTAGCCTGCTATGGCAAACGAGGCCAATAGTACACTGCGCGGATGCAACTGCACACTGCGCGCAGGCAAAAGCACAATGGGCGCGCAAAAGTACACTGCCGGCCCTTTATGCGCAATAATAGTCGCTGAAGTCAAGAGTGAAATCTTATGTTCTAATCTAATGCCAGCCTGCTATGGCGAACGATGCCAATAGTCCACTGTGCGCAGGCATTAGGACACTGCCGCGCGATAATATTCGCCAAAGTCAAGAGTAAAATCTTTTGTTCTAATCACCACATGTTCAGTAATGGCATTTCCCCCCTTTATTCAAATTACAACCTCTCACTTTCAGTTATTTGAAATGAAATAATCTCTCAAATATCACTATATCTAAAACAAGCCATAGAAAGTTGGTTGCAATTTCAATTAAATCATCCAGAAACGACAGAACAAACTCAAATACACTAATAGGAGAAAATATATATTTATTGATATTGTATGTTGTATAGCCTTACTTGTTGGTATCTCAGACGACCAGAACCTTAATAATAATCACCATACTTACTTCACATATCACGGACATATAGTAGACTACTGACACTCACTCCTATGGAATGGGTATGGGGACTGGACACGCCGGGACCCAGACCCTACTGTTGTCGATCACACATATTAATTTCGTGTTCAGGGTGCTATCAGAGTTATCGGAAATAACTAGTTCCGACTGGGAAGTTTCACTTGAATGACCCTCCAAGTAGGAATTACAAGTGAGAAATAGTGAAAATGTTGTTGCCAATCTTATTGGTTTAAGAATTGTTCCGACTTCAAAACCACTTGAACACAATCATGTGGGAGTTACAACTTCCCATTTTCCACGAGAATGTGAAGTTGGCATAATACAGCATTCAAGTGCTAGTCGGTACTAGGAAACGGACATTTCTGACTTGCTAACTGGTTGAACGCGTTACAATAGCCTAAGTATATAATATGATTGACATAACCACAATAGAAAGGCCTTGGAAGTGCCATAAGTGAAAGCCGACATATTTCATTATTTTTACATTAACCTCTTTAACATGTATTAAATGAATAATGAAGAAAATTGTGTAATTTAGACTCTACGAAATATGAAATGCATTATGAAGAAAATCGTGTACTGTTGCCTACACGGAAAAGGGGGCTTTCTGACCAAAAGTGCACCAGTGTCCCAAAGTATTAATCGAAATCAAGCATAGAAAACAGCGTTAGCATTAATAAAACAATTTTTCCCACGAATTAAGTTGCACGTAAATGTGTGTATTTTCTCACAAATGATGTTCAGAAAATCTCAAACAGTACATAGGCATACAACTACAATGTTTGAAACATTATTAAATAAAGACAACATTTCTGTATATTCATAACGTTTAATTAGCCATAATAAAGAAAATAAAGAAAAATAGGCTATCCGTTTATGGTTGTTGTGTGTTAAATTGCTGTCTTTTCGCACTAATTAAGTAGCACATAAATTTGTGTCTTTTCACACAGAAACGCACGAAATCTGATGAAATACATTATGCTACCTGTGGTTTTCTCGAGCACGGTTATATGTCAGACATTTAAACGGCGACGGATAGCGGAAAGCAAACCCCGTATTGAGTCAATACTGTCATCGATTGGTAAACATAATCCTTAACGTAAATATCCCAGGTTCATACACAACGATTTTCCTTACATGTTGACTTTGCGCGCAGCCTTGGCGGCGAGCTGCATCCTTGTCACGTTCGTCATGATAAGGAGTAGACCAAGGCGCAGCGTTGCAAGCAAACATCTTCTTTAATAAATGAAACACGATCAAAACAAACAAAGACGATAACGTGACAGTACACGGTGAAACAAAACTACCTCGAAACAAGAACCCACAAAACACAAAGGAAAACCGACAGTTTAAATATGGCTCCCAATCAGAGATAACGAGCCGACAGCTGACACTCGTTACCTCCGATTGGGAGTCACTCAGGTACACATAGAAAAAGAACAACTAGACTACCCAACATAGAAAACGAAAACACACCGAACCAAACACACCCTGGCACAACAACACGAGTCCATAGCCAGAGTGTGACAGTACCCCCCCCTAAAGGCGCGGACTGCGACCGCGCCTAACTACGAGAAAACAAGGGAGGGTTGGGTGGGCATTCCTCCTCGGCGGCGGCTCCGGCTCCGGGCTTGATCCCCACTTCCTCTCCATCCCCCCAAAGTACTCCTGGTCCTGTCTAGCCCCGCTGGCCGGAGCCGGACTGACGACACGCGCCCCTGGCTTGGTGCGTAGAGCATGTATGGACCGGACTGGTCTGGCGACGCGCACCACCGACTTGGTGCGGAGAGCAGGAACGAGCCGGACAGGGCTGACGAGACGCACCACAGACTTGGTGCGGGAAGCTTGGACGGACCGGACCTGGCTGACGATACGCACCCTCGGCTTGATGCGTGGAGCCGGAACGGACCTCACCAGGCTGACGACTCGCATCCCTGGCTTGGTGCGAGTAGCAGGAGTGGGCTGGATCAGGCTGACGTCTCGCACCCTTGGCTTGGTGCGAGTAGCAGGGACGAGCTGAACCAGGCTGACGACTCGCACCCTTGGCTTGGTGCGAGTAGCAGGAACGGGCTGGACCAGGCCGACGACTCGTACCCCTGGCTTGGTGCGAGTAGCAGGAACGGGCTGGACCAGGCTGACGACTCGTACCCCTGGCTTGGTGCGAGTAGCAGGAACGGGCTGGACCAGGCTGGCGACTCGCACCCCTGGTTTGGTGCGAGTGGCAGGAACAGGCCGGGCTGGGCTGGCGACGCACACCGTAGGCTTCGTGCGTTGAGCAGGAACAGGCCGGGCTGGACTGGCGACGCACACCGTAGGTCCTGTGCGTAGAGCAGGAACAGGCCGGGCTGGGCTGACGACGCACACCACTGACTTGGTGGGAATGGCAGGAACAGGCCGGGCTGGGCTGACGACGCGCACCACTGACTTGGTGGGAATGGCAGGAACAGGCCGGGCTGGGCTGACGACGCGCACCACTGACTTGGTGGGAATGGCAGGAACAGGCCGGGTCGGGCTGGCGACGCGCACCACTGACTTGGTGGGAATGGCAGGAACAGGCCGGACCGTACTGGGGACACACACCACTGGCTCCACGCAGGGATCAGGAACGGGCCGGACCGGACTGGTAACACACCCCAGTACCTCTCGCCGTGCCTCCACACTTTCCCTCTCCTCTGTGCCCAGTGGCCCCCATAACCTGGCGGCCTTCTCTGCCAACGCTTTGTACCTCTCTACCCCGTACACCTGCTGCCCCGACGTCGTGAGCCCCCCCCTAAAAATTTCCTGGGGAACTCTCCCCGCGGCCAAGGCCTCTCTCCCTCTTGCCATACTATCAATCATCTCCTGCCACGTCCATCCTCTCTCCTCGTCCCGCTGCTTGATCCAGTCGAGGTTTCCACGGAGATCTGCCAGCGATGGCTCCTGAACACGCTGCTTGGTCTGGTTAAGGTGGGTTCTTCTGTCACGTTCGTCATGATAAGGAGTAGACCAAGGCGCAGCGTTGCAAGCAAAAATCTTCTTTAATAAATGAAACACGATCAAAACAAACAAAGACGATAACGTGACAGTACACGGTGAAACAAAACTACCTCGAAACAAGAACCCACAAAACACAAAGGAAAACCGACAGTTTAAATATGGCTCCCAATCAGAGATAACGAGCCGACAGCAGACACTCGTTACCTCCGATTGGGAGTCACTCAGGTACACATAGAAAAAGAACAACTAGACTACCCAACATAGAAAACGAAAACACACCGAACCAAACACACCCTGGCACAACAACACGAGTCCATAGCCAGAGTGTGACAATCCTGTAGGCTTTGCCACGGGTGGATTTGCGAGCGGTTTGCTTGGTTCTGGCCATGGCGCTAGCTTCCTTCTTAGACAGTCGGAGTATAGCCTCAAAATGCCCATGTGAAATGTATAAAGCCGGCAGTGGCATCTGCTGATTGGACACCATCTCCCCACCACCCCGATTGGCCCGTTACGGAGGCCTCCTCTGTCGTCTATCGGAAGGGATGCTTTGCTTCTCTTTTTTTTTGACCGCGCACCCAAAACAGTACAATGCGCACCCAAAACAATACACTGCGCGCCCATAAAACACACTGTACGCCAAAAAACAATACACTTTGCGTGCGCCCGCAATAATACACTGCGCGCCCAAAACAATAGATCACTGCCGGCCCTTTATGCGCAATAATAGTCGCTGAAGTCAAGAGTGAAATCTTGTGTTATAATTTAATGCTAGCCTGCTATGGCAAACGAGGCCAATAGTACACTGCGCGGATGCAACTGCACACTGCGCGCAGGCAAAAGCACAATGTGCGCGCAAAAGTACACTGCCGGCTCTTTATGCGCAATAATAGTCGCTGAAGTCAAGAGTGAAATCTTATGTTCTAATCTAATGCCAGCCTGCTATGGCGAACGATGCCAATAGTCCACTGCGCGCAGGCATTAGGACACTGCCGCGCGATAATATTCGCCAAAGTCAAGAGTAAAATCTTTTGTTCTAATCACCACATGTTCAGTAATGGCATTTCCCCCCCTTTATTCAAATTACATCCTCTCACTTTCAGTTATTTGAAATGAAATAATCTCTCAAATATCACTATATCTAAAACAAGCCATAGAAAGTTGGTTGCAATTTCAATTAAATCATCCAGAAACGACAGAACAAACTCAAATACACTAATAGGAGAAAATATATATTTATTGATATTGTATGTTGTATAGCCTTACTTGTTGGTATCTCAGACGACCAGAACCTTAATAATAATCACCATACTTACTTCACATAGCACGGACATATAGTAGACTACTGACACTCACTCCTATGGAATGGGTATGGGGACTGGACACGCCGGGACCCAGACCCTACTGTTGTCGATCACACATATTAATGTCGTGTTCAGGGTGCTATCAGAGTTATCGGAAATACCTAGTTCCGACTGGGAAGTTTCACTTGAATGACCCTCCAAGTAGGAATTACAAGTGAGAAATAGTGAAAATGTTGTTGCCAATCTTATTGGTTTAAGAATTGTTCCGACTTCAAAACCACTTGAACACAATCATGTGGGAGTTACAACTTCCCATTTTCCAAGAGAATGTGAAGTTGGCATAATACAGCATTCAAGTGCTAGTCCGTACCAAGAAACGGACATTTCTGACTTGCTAACTGGTTGAACGCGTTACAATAGCCTAAGTATATAATATGATTGACATAACCACAATAGAAAGGCCTTGGAAGTGCCATAAGTGAAAGCTGACATATTTCATTATTTTTACATTAACCTCTTTAACATGTATTAAATGAATAATGAAGAAAATTGTGTAATTTAGACTCTACGAAATATGAAATGCATTATGAAGAAAATCGTGTACTGTTGCCTACACGGAAAAGGGGGCTTTCTGACCAAAAGTGCACCAGTGTCCCAAAGTATTAATCGAAATCAAGCATAGAAAACAGCGTTAACATTAATAAGGGTGGCAGGTAGGTTAGTGGGTAAGAGCGTTGTGCCAGTAACCGAAAGGTCGCTGGTTCTAGTCCCCGGGCCGACTAGGTGAAAAATCTGTCGATGTGCCCTTAAGCAAGGCACTTAACCCTAAATGCTCCTGTAAGTCGCTCTGGATAAGAGCATCTGCTAAATGACTAAAATGTAATAAAACAATTTTTCCCACGTAAATGTGTGTATTTTCTCACAAATTATGTTCAGAAAATCTCAAACAGTACATAGGCATACAACTACAATGTTTGAAACATTATTAAATAAAGACAACATTTCTGTATATTCACAACTATAATAAAGAAAAATAGGCTATCCGTTTATGGTTGTTGTGTGTAGCTTACTGGTTAAATTGGTGTCTTTTCGCACGAATTAAGTAGCACATAAATTTGTGTCTTTTCACACAGAAACGCACGAAATCTGCTGAAATACATTACGCTACCTGTGGCTTTCTCGAGCACGGTTATATGTCAGACATTTGAACGGCTACGGATAGCGGAAAGCAAACCCCGTATTGAGTCAATACTGTCATCTATTGGTAAACATAATCCTTAACGTAAATATCCCAGGTTAGTACACAACGATTTTCCTTGCATGTTTTGCTAGGTCCTGCAGGACATCACCCCCTTCATCTTCCTGGAATAAAAAAATCACACACAAACACAGACATTCTTTCAATGTTGGGAACACATTTTACATGAACATTTAAATCAAGATAGATTACGAGATGCCCAGGAATATGCGCAAAGGCAACTATGCCGAGCGTGTGGGCGCTGTCACACCAGTCTACCTGGCTGCCGTGCTCGAGTGCCTGACTGCTGAGATCCTGGAGTTGGCCGGAGACATTGCCCGTGCAAACAAGAAGCCTCACATTACACTGATTAACTCTATAGTATTATCCCAGTTTACGGTCTTGCCTACACCTAGCGAACAGTTTTTTAATTGATATGAAAAATAAATATTCCATTTGATTTGGAACAGCAAGCCAGACAAAATTAAACGGGCCTATTTATAAAATGAATATCAATAGAGAGGACAGAATTGATTAAATATTTTAAGCTTGGACCTACCACTAAAAGCTTCAGTCATACAAAAGTTATACTTAAATCCGAACTGGTTCTCTAGAAATGTGTAAGACTGTCTCACCACGTTCAACAAATGGCATTTCCCCCCTTTATTCAGATTACAACCTCTCACTTTCAGTTATTTGAAATGAAATCAATTCTCAAATATCACTATATCTAAAACAAGCCATATAAAGTTGGATGCAATTTCAATTTAATCATCCAGAAACGACAGAACAAACTCAAATACACTAATAGAAAAATACATATGTCTTGATATTGTATAGCCTACTTGTTGGTATCTCAGACGACCAGAACCTTAATAATAATTACCATACTTACTTCACAAACAATAATTATACTAGCTGCCTGCACATAGCACAGACATATCACTGTAAACCCGAATAAGTAAGCAGAACTTTAAGAAAGTGAGGCAATCCGTTGCCACTGTTTTTTTGAGTTCATAAACTCAAACATTTGAGTATATCATTGCTTATATATTTGGAGTTCATGTTAAATGTAATTTTTAATTATAATTAAATGTACTGATTAAGCCAACTCAAACATTTTCAGTTTATGCTACTCAGAATATTTATTCATCTTTCTCATTGCAATATCTCAAGAGAACTTAATAATTTCAAGCATGAAAATGAAACATAAATATCCTGAGTTAACTTAACATTTATTCGTTTTTTCAATCAATCTTCTGATTACCCATAACTCAAAAGCATAGACTTGTTACAACTCAAAATCATTTACCACCAAACTTAAAATATTTGTGGCAACTGATTGCCTTAAAAATAATAAGTACTCTTGACTTAAAGGTCAAACAAAAAAACATCATCTATTCAGATGTTTAGTATAAACTTTTCTTGCCCAGTCTTTTAGCAAAACAATATGAAATAAAAAAACATTAATAAAAAATAACAATTAACAAGTCTACTTATGGGCATTTTGTTTATACTTTAAGATGAACTATGTAATAGTAGAACATATTCAAACTCAGAAAAGCTAAAATTACATTAAGAAAATATCATTATATCACAAATAGCTTATAAACTGTTAATACAACATTACCAGGAGGGCATCAGCAAGTCTTGGGTGGTGAACAAACATTTGTTTAGAAAGATTATTTGCCCACACCTGTGCCTTTTAGCACAAAATGAAACAATCTATTTAATAATAATAGTAATATAACAATAATAGTAATACAAATAATTAAGAATTAAAAAGAGAATTACATTTACATTTACATTTTACATTTTAGTCATTTAGCAGACGCTCTTATCCAGAGCGACTTACAGGAGCAATTAGGGTTAAGAGCCTTGCTCAAGGGCACATTTACATCATTTAGCAGACGCTCTAGTCCAGAGCGACTCACAAATTGATGCATTCACCCTATAGCCAGTGGGATAACCACTTTACAACATTTTTTTTACTTTATTTACATTTACATTTTAGTCATTTAGCAGACGCTCTTATCCAGAGCGACTTACAGTTAGCGCATACATTATTTTATCGAACCCACAACCCTGGCGTTGCAAACGCCATGCTCTACCAACTGAGCTACATCCCCTGCCGGCCATTCCCTCCCCTACCCTGGACGACGCTGGGCCAATTGTGCGCCGCCCCATGGGTCTCCCGGTCGCAGCCGGCTACGACAGAGCCTGGATTCGAACCAGGATCTCTAGTGGCACAGCTAGCACTGCGATGCAGTGCCTTAGACCACTGCGCCACTCGGGAGACTTTATCCATTAAATAAACAATTACAAAGCCACGCTTTTGGCCATCTGGTTGTAAACTTGCAGTGCAGCAATGTATAAACAAATTGCTTGTAAATTCTTCACAACTAAAACTGCTAAAATTTCAAAACGGTACATTAACATGTACAAAGGCAGTGTTTAGCCTTCCTTTGGCTATCTGGTTCAAATCTAGCAACTTCAGGGTGCACTGTATAGTTTTAGAAAATTAATTCAAACTCGAAAAGCAAAATTAACAATATTAATAAGACAATAAAAAGTATTTTATCATTTCCATAACTGAATAAACATCCCATCCTCAGAAGAAAATAAAGTCCCTATAACACTGTTTCCAACTAGAAAGGTGGCTACTTTAAAGTAAAGTAGCCTGAAACTTTGAGGACAGTTTATTTATTTATGAAAATGTATCAATGAAGAGCTTTCCTTTCTGATAAAAATGTACTTCCCAAAGCTATATAGTACACCTTTTAAAAACAAAATGCCATAGTGTATAAATATGGAGGATATATTTATTCATAATTCAAATTGAAAGTCCAAAGAGAAAAAGAAGCAAGATCAAATTAATAGTATTATTTTACTACGCTACTAGGAAAAATCATGCCATAATTAAATGTATGATGTAAAAGCTTAAAATGGAAATACTTCAATTAAAATCTAAAATATAATTGTTTTATTTTAGCCTTTCGCCTTTATAATTTTCAATTCGACATTTTATCTTTTGAATTTTACGTTTTACATTTGACATTGACATTTTCAGATTCACCTTTTACATTTTGATTTAAGCTTTTAATTTAGAAGTGACAGGTGTCAATTTAAATGAGGAGGCATGGCCCAACTGCTGGTGGGAGGGTCTGAAACGACTTCCAGCTGACAGTTGAAGCTTTGCATTTTAAATTTGACTTTTTAAATTTAATTATGGCATGATTTTTCCTAGTAGTGTAATAAAATAATAATATTTTTAATTTGATCTCGCTTCGTTTTCCCTTTGGCCTTTCAATTTGAATTATGAATAAAAATATCCTCCATATATAAACACTTAATTCAACCCTGAATTTCAGTTTAACAACAATTAAATGTACATTAAAACGTACAAAGACACTGTGTACTTTGTGCCATTTGGCTGAAAACCCATTGAGTAGAGCAGCAACTTTAACATAAACAGTTGAACAGTATTCAACATGGACCTGACATGACATATTCTCATTATGGACTATGCTCTAACAGAGTGAGCCATCAGAATCCACCACTCCTTTTTGGATCTTCAGTTACACATACAACATCAGCTCATTTTTAAGATTCTGCAGCTTGGGTGACAGTTTAGAGTCATCAAGACCAAGTAAGATTTTCTGTGTGAACTCAAAAGTGTTTGTCAGTCCCTTGGGATAGCTGAGATGTAGTGCATAAATCAGGCCGAACATTACCAGGAAGGCATCAGCAAGCCTGGGGAGATTGACAACCACATCACCCTCTAGGACGACAGAGACTCTCACTGGGTGGTAGTGAACTGGGCTTGTGGCATCATCACTGACTGTTGTAAGGAGGACCACTGATGCATCCCACAGGTCTGGCTCATCCATATCATCCTTTAAAAAATGAAAGGGAGAACATATACTAATCACATTTACTGAAACTATGGCTGTGGCAATTTTGATTACAGTTGGATGTAGGGGTGGAACAGTACATGTATTTGTATTGAACCGAAATGGTACGGGCGTCTCGGTACGGTACATGAATTTACACGGAGAATACACAGTATAAAAATAAATAAAACTTGAGTGCAAATTAATTAATGTAATGCGGAACTACTGTTAGACAAGCGGTTCTTTAGGGACACCTAATCTGTAGCCCTGCCCTTAGCTCTGAAGCTCCCGAGCCCCGCCTACATGTCGAGTCAGTCAGTCCAGTCCAAATGAAGAGTCCACATGAAGCGAACTAGTCCCTTCCAAATACAACCAAACACGGACGTAGCTGTATCCCTTCTCGCCTCGACCACAAATGGCCTCCAGGCCCGTTTGATTCGCTGTTTGCTCCGGTATTAGCTGTTAGCTCCGCCGTTAGCTTCGCCGTTAGCGTGTGAAGCTAACACCAAAACTCACATCATCCCTTGTCACCTGCAGCTGGCCTTCCGTAACGACGAGGACCCAACATCCGGGCGGTGCTACTCCCCAAGAAGACCGAGAATGCCGTCAAAGCCAAGTAAATTCGCTACTGCGGCTTCAACTTGACTACTCAACCCCCAAAGGCTATTTTAAGTGCCAACCAATTGAGTGGGTGTATACACAAAGAACCAGACACCTGGATAGTTCCCGTTGAGGTTCCCCCCGGAAGAGAAATGGTTTCTGACTGCAACAGTGAGTCCTACAACATCTTAATTATATCAACCCCCTCTCCACTAAGCACCCCAGTTATTTTAGGGACACATATCACTTCTTAGAAAATATCAAACACATAGCTGTTCCCTCCCAAACATATACACATATATACAGTATCTCACAAAAGTGAGTACACCCCTCACATTTTTGTAAATATTTGAGTTTATTTATATTTTTTTAATTTTTAATTTTTAATTTCACCTTTATTTAACCAGGTAAGCCAGTTGAGAACAGGTTCTCATTTACAACTGCGACCTGGCCAAGATAAAGCAAAGTAGTGCAATAAAAACAACACAGAGTTACATATGGGGTAAAAAAAAACATAAAGTCAGAAATACAACAGAAAATATATATACAGTGTGTGCAAATGTAGCAAGTTATGGAGGTAAGGCAATAAATAGGCTATAGTGCAGAATAATTACAATAGTATTAACACTGGAATGCTAGATGTGCAAGATATTATGTGCAAATAGAGATACTGGGGTGCAAAAGAGCAAAATAAATAACAATATAGGGATGAGGTAGTTGGGTGGGCTAATTTCAGATGGGCTGTGTACAGGTGCAGTGATCGGTAAGGTGCTCTGACAACTGATGCTTAAAGTTATTGAGGGAGATAAGAGTCTCCAGCTTCAGAGATTTTTGCAATTCGTTCCAGTCATTGGCAGCAGAGAACTGGAAGGAATGGCGGCCAAAGGAGGTGTTGGCTTTGGGAATGACCAGTGAGATATACCTGCTGGAGCGCAGACTACGGGTGGGTGCTGCTATGGTGACCAATGAGCTAAGATAAGGCGGGGATTTGCCTAGCAGTGATTTATAGATGGCCTGGAGCCATTGGGTTTGACGACGAACATGTAGTGAGGACCAGCCAACAAGAGCGTACAGGTCACAGTGGTGGGTAGTGTATGGGGCTTTGGAGACAAAACGGATGGCACTGTGATAGACTACATCCAATTTGCTGAGTAGAGTGTTGGAGGCTATTTTGTAAATGACATCGCCGAAGTCAAGGATCGGTAGGATAGTTAGTTTTACGAGGGCATGTTTGGCAGCATGAGTGAAGGAGGCTTTGTTACGAAATAGGAAGCCGATTCTAGATTGAACTTTGGATTGGAGATTCTTTATGTGAGTCTGGAAGTTGAGTTTACAGTCTAACCAGACACCTAGATATTTGTAGTTGTCCACATACTCTAGGTCAGACCCGTCGAGAGTGGTGATTCTAGTCGGGTGGGCGGGTGCTAGCAGCGTTCGATTGAAAAGCATGCATTTAGTTTTACTAGTGTTTAAGAGCAGTTGAAGGCTACTGAAGGATTGTTGTATGGCATTGAAGCTCGTTTGGAGGTTTGTTAACACAGTGTCCAATGAAGGGCCAGATGTATACAAAATGGTGTCGTCTGCGTAGAGGTGGATCTGAGAGTCACCAGCAGCAAGAGCGACATCATTGATATACACTGAGAAAAGTGTCGGCCCAAGAATTGAAGCCTGTGGCACCCCCATAGAGACTGCCATAGGTCCAGACAACAAGCCCTCCAATTTGACACACTGAACTCTATCTGAGAAGTAGTTGGTGAACCAGGCGAGGCAGTCATTTGAGAAACCAAGGCTATTTAGTCTGCCAATAAGAATGCGGTGGTTGACAGAGTCGAAAGCCTTGGCCAGGTCGATGAAGACGGCTGCACAGTACTGTCTATTATCAATCGCGGTTATAATATCGTTTAGGACCTTGAGCGTGGCTGAAGTGCACCCGTGACCAGCTCGGAAACCGGATTGCATAGCGGAGAAGGTACGGTGGTATTCGGAATGGTCGATGATCTGTTTGTTAACTTGGCTTTCGAATACTTTCGAAAGGCAGGGCAGGATGGATATAGGTCTGTAGCAGTTTGGAGTATATCTTTTCATGTGACAACACTGAAGAAATGACACTTTGCTACATTGTAGAGTAGTGAATGTACAGCTTGAATAACAGTGTACATTTGCTGTCCCCTCAAAATAACTCAACACACAGCCATTAATGTCTAAACCGCTGGCAACAAAAGTGAGTACACCCCTAAGTGAAAATGTTCACTCGTTAGTGTTACAAGGTCTCAGGTGTGAATGGGGAGCAGGTGTGTTAAAATTTGGTGTCATCGCTCTCACACTCCCTCATACTGGTCACTGGAAGTTCAACATGGCACCTCATGGCAAAGAACTCTGAGGATCTGAAAAAAAGAATTGTTGCTCTACATAAAGATGGCCTGGGCTATAAGAAGATTGCCAAGACCCTGAAACTGAGCTGCAGCACGGTGGCCAAGACCATACAGCGGTTTAACAGGACAGGTTCCACTCAGAACAGGCCTCACCATGGTCGACCAAAGAAGTTGAGTGAACGTGCTCAGCGTCATATCCAGAGGTTGTCTTTGGGAAATAGACGTATGAGTGCTGCCAGCATTGCTGCAGCGGTTGAAGGGGTCGGGGGTCAGCCTGTCAGTGCTCAGACCATACACTGCACCAAATTGGTCTGCATGGCTGTCGTCCCAGAAGGAAGCCTCTTCTAAAGATGATGCACAAGAAAGACCGCAAACAGTTTGCTGAAGACAAGCAGACTAAGGACATGGATTACTGGAACCATGTCCTGTGGTCTGATGAGACCAAGATAAACTTATTTGGTTCAGATAGTGTCAAGCGTGTGTGGCGGCAACCAGGTGAGGAGTACAAAGACAAGTGTCTTGCCTACAGTCAAACATGGTGGTGGGAGTGTCATGGTCTGGGGCTGCATGAGTGCTGCCGGCACTGGGGAGCTACAGTTCATTGAGGGAACCAAGGTCTCTAACATCCACCAGCTCCGTGATGTCGTCATGGCGGAGTGGAAGAGGACTCCAGTGGCAACCTGTGAAGCTCTGGTGAACTCCATGCCCAAGAGGGTTAAGGCAGTGCTGGAAAATGATGGTGGCCACACAAAATATTGACACTTTGGACCCAATTTGGACATTTTCACTTAGGGGTGTACTCACTTTTGTTGCCAGCGATTTAGACATTAATGGCTGTGTGTTGTGTTATTTTGAGGGGACAGCAAATTTACACTGTTATACAAGCTGTACACTCAATACTTTACATTGTAGCAAAGTGTCATTTCTTCAGTGATGTCGCATAAAAAGATATACTCAAATATTTACAAAAATGTGAGGGGTGTACTCACTTTTGTGAGATACTGTGTGTGTGTGTGTGTGTATATGTATGTATATATATATACACACACACACACACACACACACACACACACACACACACACACACAGTGGGGGGAAAAAAGTATTTAGTCAGCCACCAACTGTGCAAGTTCTCCCACTTAAAAAGATGAGGCCTGTAATTTTCATCATAGGTCAACTATGACAGAGAAAATGAGAAGAAAAAAAATCCAGAAAATCACATTGTAGGATTTTTAATGAATTTATTTGCAAATTATGGTGGAAAATAAGTATTTGGTCAATAACAAAAGTTACTCAATACTTTGTTGTATACCCTCTGTTGGCAATGACACAGGTCAAATGTTTTCTGTAAGTCTTCACAAGGTTTTCACACACTGTTGCTGGTATTTTGGCCCATTCCTCCATGCAGATCTCCTCTAGAGCAGTGATGTTTTGGGGCTGTCGCTGGGCAACACGGACTTTCAACTCCCTCCAAAGATTTTCTATGGGGTTGAGATCTGGAGACTGGCTAGGCCACTCCAGGACCTTGAAATGCTTCTTACGAAGCCACTCCTTTGTTGCCCGGGCGGTGTGTTTGGGATCATTGTCATGCTTAAAGACCCAGCCACGTTACATCTTCACTGCCCTTGCTGATGGAAGGAGGTTTTCATTCAAAATCTCACGATACATGGCCCCATTCATTCTTTCCTTTACACGGATCAGTCGTCCTGGTCCCTTTGCAGAAAAACAGCCCCAAAGCATGATGTTTCCACCCCCATGCTTCACAGTAGGTATGGTGTTCTTTGGATGCAACTCAGCATTCTTTGTCCTCCAAACACGACAAGTTGAGTTTTTACCAAAAAGTTATATTTTGGTTTCATCTGACCATATGACATTCTCCCAATCCTCTTCTGGATCATCCAAATGCACTCTAGCAAACTTCAGACGGGCCTGGACATGTACTGGCTTAAGCAGGGGGACACGTCTGGCACTGCAGGATTTGAGTCCCCGGCGGCGTAGTGTGTTACTGATGGTAGGCTTTGTTACTTTGGTCCCAGCTCTCTGCAGGTCATTCACTAGGTCCCCCCGTGTGGTTCTGGGATTTTTGCTCACCGTTCATGTGATCATTTTGACCCCACGGGGTGAGATCTTGCGTGGAGCCCCAGATCGAGGGAGATTGTTTGTCTTCCATTTCCTAATATTTGCTCCCACAGTTGATTTCTTCAAACCAAGCTGCTTACCTATTGCAGATTCAGTCTTCCCAGCCTGGTGCAGGTCTACAATTTTGTTTCTGGTGTCCTTTGACAGCTCTTTGGTCTTGGCCATAGTGGAGTTTGGAGTGTGACTGTTTGAGGTTGTGGACAGGTGTCTTTTATACTGATAACAAGTTCAAACAGGTGCCATTAATACAGGTAACGAGTGGAGGACAGAGGAGCCTCTTAAAGAAGAAGTTACAGGTCTGTGAGAGCCAGAAATCTTGCTTGTTTGTAGGTGACCAAACACTTATTTTCCACCATAATTTGCAAATAAATTCATAAAAAATCCTACAATGTGATTTTCTTGATATTTTTTTCTCAATTTGTCTGTCATAGTTGATCATACTGACCTATGATGAAAATTACAGGCCTCTCTCATCTTTTTAAGTGGGAGAACTTGCACAATTGGTGGCTGACTGAATACTTTTTCCCCCCACTGTATATAAAACATTAAGGACACCTTCCTAATATTGAGTTGCACCCCCCCTTTTTGCCCTCAGAACAGCCTTGGGGCATGGACTCTTCAAGGTGTTAAAGAGTTCCACAGGGATGCTGGCCCATGTTGACTCCAATGCTTCCCACAGTTGTGTCAAATTGGCCGGATGTCTGTTGGGCCATTTAAATGTTTTGTTTTTCACATTCACCCTCTGATTGGCACACATACACAATCCATGTCTCAGTTGTCTCAAGGCTTGAAAATCCTTCTTTAAACTGCCCCCCCACCCCCTTCACCTACACTGATTGAAGTGGATTTAACAAATGACATCAATAACTTTCACCTGGATTCACCTGGTCAGTCTATGTCATGGAAAGAGGTGTTCTTAATATTTTGTACACTCAGTGTATGTCTCTGTGTGTGTGTGTGTGTGAGTGATGACAGCCAGGGCTTACTTCAGACAGGCCTAGGATCAGATGCCACATGCACCTACACTGAGCCCTCTGAATATGGGCTCTTTTTGCGTCCCTGTCTTTTATGGGCAATCGGGTTTAACAGGTGGGCTTTGTGCAGAGGCGGGGCGGGCAGAGGATAGCATACCATGATGGCTCCATTGTTCCCAGCACACGTCTGTGCTCTAACACACCGTTATACCACTGTGATACTGGGAACCTCAGACTCACAGAGCACTGCCTCTCTGATCCACTGGCGCTGGACATAAGCCTAGGACTGGCCTGATCCCTGATCCTTCACCTCTGACCTCTTATCCCCGCTGGTCCGTTCTCTATACCTTCTCTCTCATTCTTTCTGTTTTGTCTCATCTCTATCCCTTTTCTTTGTCCTCTCTTCTCTTTCCACATTTCTCTTCTCTCATCTCTGTCCTCTTCTCTCCCCTCTTCCCTGCAACTCTTCATCGTGTCATTGCAGTAAATGAGAATGTGTTCTCTGTCAAGTTACCTCTCAAAACAAAGGTTAACGACACAATCAATAACAAATCCTTCTCTCCTCTCTCAGGAATGAAGCGTCCGTTCAGCCCATCCTCTGTATTGGAGATGGAGGAGGACAGGAACGGTTTAGGAGTGGGGGTGGGGTTGACCCTGGACAGCGAGGCGTGCTGTGACCCCCAGGAGGAGGGGGTAGTCCTGGGGGAGCAGCCAGGACCAGGTGGGGGCGCCCTGCCCTCCTCTGACCACAGCAGGCCCAAGAGGGAGAGGAAGCAGCGTAGCTACACACTGTGTGACGTGTGTAACATCCAGCTCAACTCCCCAGCCCAGGCCCAGATACACTACAACGGCAAGTCTCACCAGAAGAGACTCAAACAGATAAGCAACGGGAAGATCCAGCATGGCAACACAGGTAGGACAACCCACCCACTTTCTGCCCTATTCTGCAGCTGTACCCTACTCTACCCCTAGACTGTTAGAAAAAAGGGTTCCAAAAGGGTTCCGCAGCTGTCCCCATAGGAGAAGCCTTTTCGGTTCCAGGTAGAACCCTTTTTGGTTCCAGGTAGAACTCTTTTGGTTTCCATGTATAACCGTCTGTGGAAAGGGTTCTACATGGAACCCAAAAGGGGTTCTTGAAAGGGTTATTCTATGGGCATAGCCGAATAACAATTTTTGGTTAAAGATATAACACTTTTTTCTAAGAGTGTACAGTACCCTATTCCACTATAAAACTCTAAGGCTGCTCACGTCTGTACCTCCTTACCAGGTGAGGAGAGAAATGATAGTGTGCACACTTTTGACAAAATGTGAATATGAGTTCTACCCTCCAATGACACATAAAGCTACATTATATAACCTAATAAGGTGCATCGGTACTGTGTTCTACCTGTTTCATCATACTTTCAGTACATTTCTAAGAGGATGCTGTGATAATGAGTATGACAAGTGAACATGGAGTGCTGCTACAGATGTAGGATCTTAATTTGATCACCCTGTCCCAGGAGAACTTTCCACATTGAAATTTCAGACATGATTTTCCTTCAAGAAAAATGTATCAACCCCTACAAAAATGTCCATTAATTATAATCCACATAATAATTCACATTTCTTGTTGCTGCAGGATTATTTTCCTGCTGTAGCAAACTGTCTCAATCTGTATAGATGTGTTGTGCCCTGGCTCTCAGTACAGGAGTACTAGTGTAATGTAGAAGTGTGTATGGAAGTGTGTATAGAGTAGAAGTGTGTATGGTGCTATATAGTCTTCCCTAGCCTGAGGCTGGACACAGAGGGAGGAGAACAAAGCTGAGTTAAGTCATTCATTGACTGACTAATTAATTGCTGGTTATTTTAGATCGTTCTTGTTCCTGCTCGCTCCAGGGGAGCTACTGCAGTGGCTGCAGTGGAGTTGCAGGTTTTCCCCATAGCTTTGAATATATAGTGAAACTGGCTACATGGTATGATGTTAGTCCTTTCTGTCTCCCACTCTCTCTTTGCTTGTAACCCTCCTACGCAGCTCGAAAACACTCTCACAAACCTGGAGAACCTGCTCTCAAACACTCATCACTCACTCTTGAATACTCTCTCTATCTCTATATCTCTCTCTCACACACACACACGTGCACACACACACACACACGCGCGCGCGCGCGCACACACACACATCTCCGCATGAAAATTACTCTGACCCACTTCAGGTGCAGAAATCTCGTACAAACAGCACTTAATTACATAGCAACAGAGACCACGGCAACGCTTGCCATGGCCACAGATTCTTTGGCCCTGATTGGCTGCTGGCAGGCTGCTGGAAGGCTGCTGGCAGGCTGCTGTAGGCATGGTGGTGCAGTGTGTTTCTACTCCAACCCTGTAGGGGGCAGCAGTGGGGACAGACCTCCCTTGAGACTGCCTGGAAACCATGGAACATCTGACTCAGCACTAGAGGAAGGTACACAAACAGTCAATAGTCACCCGCTTAGGTCGTTCAGATAACTGGCTTTGGCAGTTAGTATACACCTGGGATGGCTGTTCTTAAACACAATGTAGCAGCAGTAATCTGGAAAGCAGAGAGATCACGATACACCCATACAAACATACCACCTCTCCTCTCCTCCTCTCTTCTCCTGTCTCCTCTCCTTCTAGCCTCTCTCTCTCTCTCTTCTATTTTGTCTCTCTCTTACTCTCACTCTCTCCCTTCCCCTCTCTCCCTTCCCCTCTCTCTCTCCTCCCTCTCACCCTTCCCCTCTTTCACCCTCCGCCCCCCCCCCCCCCCCCCCCCCTCTCTCTCTCTCCCTCTCTCTCTATGTAGTGACACAATGAATAGTTGGCTAAATAATTCAGCCATGCTGCCTGCAGGTGTGTTGCTCATGTGGACGCCCTTCTTTGCAGTCCTCCCAACCATCCTCCTTTCCCTTTCCTGATTGCTTCATTGCTTCAGTGAGCCAGCACGCAGAGCCCAGTCCAATGCCTTGTGGCCAGTCAGTCTTTAAGAAGGATGGGCAGAATGAGGCCTGACGTGGCCACTGACCGTCACTGTCTAAGGCATGGGTCAGCTAGGGCAAGGTCTGACTCAGACCAACTCACACACATACACACACCCATGCTTTTTCCCTAGCACCCTGGCACAGCTCCGGCATTAGAGAGAGATGGGGTGAGAGAGAGAGAAGGGGAGGGAGTGTGTGAGTTTGTGTGGTGTACGGTGCAGATTCCCTCTGACACACAGTCACAATCATGCAGCCTTATCTCTGCTCACCTTCTGCTGACTCCCACTGGCCCACAGCCTCAGCTCACACACACACACACACACATGTTGTTTGCAAGCTTTGTGGATGTTGAAGGGTGCGTGATGTGTGTTTCGAGTAAATGTGTATTCCTGTGTGTTTATGTGTGTGTGTGTGTGTTTGTGTGTGTGTGTGTGTGTGTGTGTGTGTGTGTGTTTTTGTTTGTTTGTTTGTTTGTTTGTGTGTGTGTGTGTGTGTGTGTGTTTTTGTGTTTGTTTGTTTGTTTGTTTGTTTGTTTGTTTGTGTGTGTGTGTGTGTGTGTGTGTGTGTGTGTGTCTTCCAACGAATCCTCTCCATGTCGGCTTGTGTTACCCTTCCTCTTTGCTTCACTGAACTGACAGAGGGTCCAGGCTTTTCTGCTCTCTCTCTCTCTCAATTCAATTTCAATTTTTCAATTTAAGGGCTTTATTGGCAGGGGAAATGTATGTTAACATTGCCAAAGCAAGTGAAGTGAAGTAGATAGTAAACAAAAGTGAAAGAAACAATAAATATTAACAGTAAACATTACACTCAGAAGTTCCAAAAGAATAAAGACATTTCAAATGTCATATTATGTATATATACAGTGTTGTAACAATGTGCAAATAGTTAAAGTACAAATGGGAAAATAAGTCAACATAAATATGGGTTGTATTTACATGGTGTTTGTTCTTCACTGGTTGCCCTTTTCTTGTGGCAACAGGTCACACATCTTGCTGCTGTGATGGCACACTGTGGTATTTCACCCAATAGATATGGGAGTTTATCAAAAATGGGTTTGTTTTCGAATTCTTTGTGAATCTCTGTAATCTGAGGGAAATATGTGTCTCTAATATTGTCATACATTTGTCTGGAGGGTAGGAAGTGCAGCTCAGTTTCCACCTCATTTTGTGGGCAGTGTGCACATAGCCTGTCTTCTCTTGAGAGCCAGGTCTGCCTACGGCGGCCTTTCTCAATAACAAGGCTATGCTCACTGAGTCTGTACATAGTCAAAGCTTTCCTTAAGTTTGGGTCAGTCACAGGGGTCAGGTATTCTGCCACTGTGTACTCTCTGTTTAGGGCCAAATAGCATTCTAGTTTGCTCTGTTTTTTTGTTAGTTCTTTCCAATGTGTCAAGTAATTCACTTTTTGTTTTCTCATGAATTGGTTGGGTCTAATTGTGTTGTTGTTGTTGTCCTGGGGCTCTGTGGGGTCTGTTTGTGTTTGTGAACAGAGCCCCAGGAACAGCTTACTTAGGGGACTCTTCTCCAAGTTTCTTTTTTTTTTTTTTTTTTTTTTTCAGGGGGTAGATCAGCTTAATATTGCAGATAGATTGTAACTTCTATTAATGTAATTGTCTGCATCACTTCCAATCCCCCATGTTTTTTATATATATATACTCCCCTTTATTACTTTTCAACCCCGCCATCCTTTCCCTACTTGGGGTAAATTAGTGAACAACAATGCCCAGGCCTCTACTTCCAGCCTATACTTACTATCTACACCTTATGGACACAGTCAATTTTACAATAATTCTATTTTATTAGTTTTTTTAGTTTTTTGCTCCTGAACTTCTTCTACTCTCAACCTCTCCGATCATTTTCATGATGTCTATCCGGTTTGCTTCTATATGCCATATCTTTCTAACTGTGCTCTTTCCCAAAAGCTCCCAACATACAACCTATATACTTATTATGGACACAGTATGCTTACATTATTAGTTATCTTGTTATTATTTGTTGTTATTTGTTATTAGTCCCATCCTTCAACTCCATTCAATACCTCCCATCTATCTCTTAACACCATCCATATACTCTTATCCAAGTTAATCTCTCTGTAGGTGATGGCTTTGTTATGGAAGGTTTGGGAATCGCTTCCTTTTAAGTGGTTATAGAATTTAACGGCTCATTTCTGGATTTTGATAATTAGCGGGTATCGGCCTAATTCTGCTCTGCATGCATTATTTTGTGTTTTTTTTTGTACACAGAGGATATTTTAGCAGAATTCTGCAATTTGGTGTTTGTCCCATTTTGTGAATTCTTGGTTGGTGAGCGGACCCCAGACCTCACAACCATAAAGGGCAATAGGTTCTATAACTGATTCAAGTATTTTTTGCCAGATCCTAATTGGTATGTCAAATGTTATGTTCCTTTTGATGGCATAGAAGGCCCTTCATGCCTTGTCTCTCAGATAGTTCACAGCTTTGTGGAAGTTACCTGTGGCACTGATGTTTAGGCCGAGGTATGTATAGTTTTTTGTGTGCTCTAGGGCAACGGTGTCTAGATGGAATTTGTATTTGTGGTCCTGGCAACTGTCAGGGCCCAGGTCTGACAGAATCTGTGCAGAAGATATAGGTGCTGCTGTAGGCCCTCCTTGGTTGGTGACAGAAGCACCAGATCATCAGCAAACATAAAGACATTTGACTTCAGATTCTAGTAGGGTGAGGCCGGGTGCTGCAGACCTGGGCCCTGACAGTTAGATTCTTTTTAGATTCTCTCTCTCTGTCTCTCTCTCTCTCTCTCTCTCTCAAAACCCCAGCACAGGGTGATGGGCAACAACAGTGAATCTAAAAAGGCTTTCATTTCAGCTTCAGCTGTATATGACGGTAAAACTTTACTTAAAGCATTCAGGTATAATGCATTGGTAGTTGTTATAAGCATGTATAAGCCCCTGTTGTGTTTTATAAATCAACTGAAATATCTTATTTCTTTCTGTGGTATTTTGTTTTACATATTCTAAATGGCTACTGTACTTTTTACATTATGTGGTCATTTTGTGGTCATTTCGTGATTATTTTCAAACCTCTTCAAACTACTCCTATAACAAAATAAGAACTGAGAAACAGATGATGCTAAAACAAGTATCATTTATTAGAAAATATGATATTGTATTATTTGGAATGCAAATGAACAATGTCCTGTATGGGCACGTTATTCAGTGTTTCCCCTTGTTGGACTGACGGCGGAGGCGGCGGGCTCTCTTCTTAGTTGAACCACGGGTGGTCACCAACACTGGAGCGGTTTGAGCATCTTTACAGCTGTCTTTCTCCCTCTCAGCTCCTCTCTCCTTTTGCTCATCTCCATGGAGCTCTAATGCGACCATTATCTATGGAAATAAAATAAACTTAGTCTTATTAGGAAAACAAAACCATATTTTAATTCATGTTCCAAGGTCAAATGAATTGATAACAATGTGGTGATTTCTTAAGTCTTTACAGTGACATGTAAGTAATACTGTATGTCAGCTTAGGCAATATATATATAACTACAAAGGGTAAATGTCACTATATGGACCTATTCTATTGTTGTTCTTAAAGCCTTTCTCAGACCCCCTCATACCCCTAATCTCTCTTTCACATCCAATTACCTGCAGTAGTTCTCTCACACTGATGGTGAGCAGCAGGCCCATTCCGTACAACCAGCAGCAGAGAGCCAGAAACATGCAGCATGCAGCCTCTATCCTCCTCTCTTCTGCCCCATTAATCACTTCCACCATCTTCTTCCACACAAGCTCACTTGCTCCCGCTCTCTCCCTACTCCTGAGCTCAGCTACTCGGGGGCGACGCGTTCTGCGGCTGGCCGTAGAATCACTTGTTGTCTGGTGCAAAGCACTAACATCTCTGTATTTCTGGTCAATACTGTTTCTGGTCTGGGTGGTGGTGGGCTTGTCCAAGCCACAATGGCCCATAGGGCAGGAGCCTATCTCCTGTTTTTGTAGCATGAGGCAGCTTGATGTACACCCCCTGGATAGGACACAAGTCTGTCGCAGGGCCTTACCCCCAATCCATCTCCTAAATGTGTGCCAAGCTGAGAGGCACCGGGTCCCGTTTTTAGAGTCTTTGGTATGATTGGACCGCGGATAAACCACCCGACCTTCCAATCTCAGGGCGGACACGCTAACGACAAGGCCACTGAGTTGGTTAGTGTTGTTTGTAGCTACCCGGGTAGCAGTGGGTTCCAAGCTGACCATAACACAAGCCTCTCCGGTGCACTTGTGCAAACTGTGTCCAGTGGTCTCGTTGGTGTTCTGTGTAGTCCAGGGTCGTTGATGGAAGTTGATGGTGTTGGTCTTCTTCCACACAAGCTCACTTGCTCCCGCTCTCTCCCTACTCCTGAGCTCAGCTACTCGGGGGCGACGCGTTCTGCGGCTGGCCGTAGAATCACTGGTTGTCTGGTGCAAAGCACTAACATCTCTGTATTTCTGGTCAATACTGTTTCTGGTCTGGGTGGTGGTGGGCTTGTCGAAGCCACAATGGCCCATAGGGCAGGAGCCTATCTCCTGTTTTTGTAGCATGAGGCAGCTTGATGTACACCCCCTGGATAGGACACAAGTCTGTCGCAGGGCCTTACCCCCAATCCATCTCCATAATGTGTTCCAAGCTGAGAGGCACCGGGTCCCGTTTTTAGAGTCTTTGGTATGATTGTACCGCGGATAAACCACCCGACCTTCCAATCTCAGGGCGGACACGCTAACGACAAGGCCACTGAGTTGGTTAGTGTTGTTTGTAGCTACCCGGGTAGCAGTGGGTTCCAAGCTGACCATAACACAAGCCTCTCCGGTGCACTTGTGCAAACTGTGTCCAGTGGTCTCGTTGGTGTTCTGTGTGGTCCAGGGTCGTTGATGGAAGTTGATGGTGTTGGTCTTCTTCCACACAAGCTCACTTGCTCCCGCTCTCTCCCTACTCCTGAGCTCAGCTACTCGGGGGCGACGCGTTCTGCGGCTGGCCGTAGAATCACTGGTTGTCTGGTGCAAAGCACTAACATCTCTGTATTTCTGGTCAATACTGTTTCTGGTCTGGGTGGTGGTGGGCTTGTCGAAGCCACAATGGCCCATAGGGCAGGAGCCTATCTCCTGTTTTTGTAGCATGAGGCAGCTTGATGTACACCCCCTGGATAGGACACAAGTCTGTCGCAGGGCCTTACCCCCAATCCATCTCCATAATGTCTCGTTGGTGTTCTGTGTGGTCCAGGGTCGTTGATGGAAGTTGATGGTGTTGGTGTTCAGTTCAATGTGAGGCATGCTGGCCCACTGCCAAATGCCCATGGGGGGCATCAGGTTATCCCGAAAATCCTTGCCGTCCAGAATGTGTAATGCCAAGATTACATATACCAACAATTTAATACTGGAAGAGTACAAAGCCATCTCTCAATCAGTAAAATTAAAAAAGCAACTACTCTGTACAGAGATAGGTGAGTTGTGGTGTTAAGAATGTTTGATAGGAATGTTGTGCCATACAGTGGTCTATGATGTCATAGAGGGCATCCAACATGTCACCTAGGTGAAGAGAACTAGCATGTCACCCCACCCTCCTTTATGACATCATTGCGATATAGATGCGGTAAAGAGGTTAATCGAACTCAACCAAAACAAAGGAATTGCCATGGCTGTGAGGGAAAGGGCTGTGAGGGAAAGGGCTGTGTGGGAAAGGGCTGTGGGGGAAGATCCTGAGTCTCCTCATTGCCCTCCTCATTGATCCCATGTGGCTTAGTTGGTAGAGTGTGGCGCTTGCAACGCCAGGATTGTGGATTCGATTCCCATGGGGGACCAGGAAGAAAAGTGTATGCGCTTACAAGTCGCTCTGGATAATTTAGCCTATTGTTTATATGTGTATTTCACACTATGTTGAGGTAGAAATTGGAGTATAATGTTTGTATGGATGTCAACCCCAATACATATTCATGTCATCGTTACCAATCAAATGCATTACAGTTAGAAACGACTTTGACTACCATCAACGATTTCTGTATGCTAGGTATGCTAACAAGCTTACACGAACGGGAGTTAGCATTTAGCAGTCACTTCTTCTAAACCTGAAAAGGGACAACTTCTACATGGTATGCAGTGATAACAGACACATTTATCCAAATCGGACTTAAGTAAGCACATTGTGGGCCTGTTACACTTCATAAATCATGACGGATTTGATGAATATCCACTTTGTTGGATCAGATTTGTTGAATGTGGTCAATGCAACGTCTGCATTCCATTGACTCCTTTACTGCATCTATGGTCAAGTTGAAAACCATAGAATTAGGAATTTGAATACTCTAATTTAATATGTAATTTAATAGGATCTCTATGTTGAAAACTCTGGTATTTCTCATCCTAAAGCTTGTTCTCCATATTATTTTTCAATGTTTTAAATGATGTGCCAACATGTTTTGAGCACTTTTATCTTCAAAACTAGATTTTTACTGGCTCTCTCTTGTCCCTTTGCAGCAGATATATAGTGAGCAATATGTTTGGAACATCAAATTGCAATAAAATCACAGTATCAAATTGCAATACATATAGAATCGCAATACATATCGTATCAGCACCTAAGTATCATGTTAATATTGTATCGTGAGGTCCTTGGCAATTCCCAGCCCTACTGTTCACCACTGCCCCATAAACTACCAGCCACCATTGTCTCTATCCTTCTATTGAGGGAGCCAGACCATAATCCCCCCTAATTAGGATCAGCTTGGCCATCGCCCCGCTCTAGGACGGCAGCACCAGCCAGCCAGTGTTACGCCCCTGAAAAAGGGGAGAAATAATCACGAGAGTGATGCAGTTATGTTTCCTCAATGAAAACTTTAGTATAATCCTTTTACAAAAATATCACATTTTACAGAACAACAGATCTACAGGAACTAGATAGTTTTGTAGGGTACAAAGCTTATTCAAGTCACAACAGCATAAACTGTAATTCACTAAAACATATACAAATGTTTCAATATAACTGTCAAACACAAAGTAGCTTTAGCTCAGTAACCCATAACTACATTTATCAACCATGTCAACAAAGTATTCTAAACACATTATACAAATAACCCCAAAATATATTATTAACAGCGCACATGTTCATTCACAATTAGCATAAAATGGCAGCTACTCTCAGTACGAAGCTATTCTTCGCTGCAACCGAGCAGGTTTCACTCACACGCACCTATTACTCTCCAACTTAACTCCAACTTACTCAAGATGTTACTAAAACATACCTTAAACTCTCTTGACATGTTAGCAACTCATTTTATATCAATAACGTACCTGAAAAAGGGGAGAAATAATCACGAGAGTGATGCAGTTATGTTTCCTCACTGAAAACTTTAGTATAATGAGGAAAAAGACCGCGATTTCCCTGGGAAGTTGGGTGGAGACCAGAGCAATCGATCTCAGGCTCATAGATTAAGAGCATTTAGTAGATCACAGATTAACACTTTTACCCTTAAATTAGGCACCACAAAATAAAGTAGTCAATATAACGTTTACACATTCCTCTTACAATTTTTACCCTTTGTACACTTGACGGATTTTAACCTTTTAACACAATTATGAATGTTATCAATCTCTATGAACTAGTACTGAATGCATGATCTTTTTAACCTTAGATATTTTAAGATCCTTACATACCATGAACTTACTAATACTTTTTAGTGTATAACAGGCTATGAATATGTCCTTTAACCTGTCACACCAGCGCCTCCCAAAATATTTTGAGAGCCAATTAAAAGAGGCGTAGAGTCTGCCGGGGCGGGACAGGTCCACTAACATGTGGATGAGATGCATGTTGGGATAGCTCTTCCTCCTCTTAATTTAGTGGGAGGGAGGGAGGGAGGGGGGACAGTGGCTTGGTCTGATTTGACCTGATGTCACTAGAGGGGGTGGATGCTCAGACCACAGTAAAGGCTGTGTCTGTGTCTGAGTTACTATTGTTTATTTTCTGCTTGGCATCTCTTTTCATATCTTCGAGAATTGATAAAGCATGCTATTGTGGTGTGGGTGTCTCTATGTTTGTGTGTGTGTGTGTGTGTGTGTGTGTGTGTTTGGGTGTGTCTCTGTATGTTTTTATGTGAGACTGAGAGAGATACTCTGACTCTACCTCTTTCTTGGTTCTGATCTTTCCACGGCCTATGATAAAGCTTGTTGTTGTGATGTGTGTGTCTGCATGTGTGAGTCAGTGTGTGTCTCTTCATGGTCCCTGTCTGTCTCTATCTCTCTCTCTCACTCTGTTTTAATAAAGCGTGAGGGATTGGATTAAAGGCTGGGATTTTCTGCATGAATGCATTTGCGCATCTGCGTTTTATTTTTGTGCCGCCTCGCCATTTTCCCATTTTATTTATTCCCTGTGGAGGGAAATGACTTTCCTCACTCACTGTGCCTTTGGACATGTATGTGTCATAGTGTGCGTATGCGTGTATGCACGTGTCATGTTGTTTGCAGCAGCGTCGAGACACACCTTAAGCCCTGGGTATCACCACATGTGGCTAGTCAGTCCCTGATCGGTCCATCTGATGTGTCTGTCAGCCACATACATTTTTTAAAACATTTTTGTCATTTAGCAGACGCTCTTATCCAGAGCGACTTACAGTTAGTGAGTGCATACATTATTTTATTTTTCATACTGGCCCCCCGTGGGAATTGAACCCACAACCCTGGCGTTGCAAACGCCATGCTCTACCATCTGAGTTACATCCCTGCCGGCCATTCCCTCCCCTACCCTGGACGACGCTGGGCCAATTGTGCGCCGCCCCATGGGTCTCCCGGTCGCGGCTGGCTACGACAGAGCCTGGATTCGAACCAGGATCTCTAGTGGCACAGCTAGCACTGCGATGCAGTGCCTTAGACCACTACGCCACTCGGGAGACAGTAAATATCCCTATGCCGTCAATAGAAGACTCCAGTGAAAGAATATCTCTAATATAATCGATAATCTCTAATACAGAAACCTTCCCTGTCTCCTCATAGCATATGCCAACATTTCTATTTCCATAAATGACGTTTGGCTATGTAGCCATGTACTCTGTCTCTGCCCCCCTCGCCCTGGGGTTTGGTCCTTCGTGTCCCGCCGGTTTAGACTCTGGGAAAAGGTTGTGTTTCGGATCGGCACGCAGGGCCCAGTGGAGCGGGAAAAGTCTGGAGCAGGGAGACGGTACGGAGAGGAGAATGTGGTGGAATAGACCACCACACGTCTGTCTTTACTGTTTACCCATGTCTGCCTGTCTGTATGTCTTGTCTGACTGTTTGCCTGTCTGTCTGTCGGTCTGTCCTGTGGAGACTAGGCCATACTCACTATCTGTTATTATCTAGTATAAATATCAAAAGCATATCCAAAGCTTTTGTTGTCACACAGCGCTCTGTCAAATTAATAGAACGGTGTGCCACTTTCTTAAATGTCACAGAATATCAATCCCTACTTTTCCTCAGTTCCCTTTTTAACACATTTTCTCTCTTATCAAACCGACCTCATGCAGTGTTCAACCATAGAATTATATATGTTTGTGTTCAACATCCTGTTCCATTCTCTGTTTGTAATGGATGTCTAGTCATCATAACAGCCTTGTCTGTTTGGTTGCCCCCCGCTACTGGAGATGTCCACCACTCCACCCCCTCCACCCCAGGCCCTTGGTGAGAAAGCCCAAAGAAAGGCTTTGTTTCTGGGCAGTACAAGGCCTCACTTCCCCCTCTCTTCCTGCAGCATATTATCCATCCTCCAGGCCCCATAAAACATTTTCTCACGTTTATTTAACCAAATAAGTCAATTGAGAACCAATTCTCATTTACAATAACGACCTGGCCAATAGTCATAACATTGCAACAGTGAACAGGACAACACGCAATACCACAAAAAAAGAAAAATACACACTACACAGAGGAAAGGTACAAATTCATCAAAAATACAACAATAAGAAATTCACAGTGGGTTCGAGCAGAAAAGTCCAAGGCAACACAGCAGACTTAATGATCAGCAGGTACATTGATCAGACAGCAGCTCAGTTAATATGTTTTTGAAGGAGTGTGGTGGGATGAATGTGTCAAATATGAGGGTGTTATGGCCCCTAAGAAGACCCAGATTACACCAGAGTGGCTTAGTACCTCTGATAGAGGGATAGAGGGATAATGGGGGAGAGAGGTGCTGTGCGGTGGGAGATAGAGGCTGATAAAGGGGACACTGAGTAAAGGAAAGACAGGGAGGCAAATGGATGAAGGGGAGGGAGGGAGGGAGGGAGGGAGGGGGGACACAGATAAACACTGTCATTTACCCAGTGAAGCGGGGCTGCCCAGGAATGGACACATGATAGATGGGCATTGGAAGTTTGTACTAGCTCAAAGTTCACACACACTTACCATCCGTCACGTCTGATCTGGAAGGAGGAAGGATACCGTCTAAACTCCAGTGGTAAACGCTTTCCTTGACTAGGCCTCACAGACAGACATAGAGAGGGACTGCCATGTATTGCACAAAACAAACCCTGAAATAGATATCTCATCTCATTGGCAATTAGGCAAGATGACAGTGTTTCTCTGTCAGTGGACCCTGTGAATGAACACACAAACACACACACACACAGTTCTGTTTGTGACTCTCTTTAATTGAATCACATGGTCACGCTCGTCATCTTTGATTGGCAGACAGATCTGGTTAGCCTGGGTACCATTCTTTTTAGCTAACATTCCACTCCTTGTAGCCTACTCTGTGTCATATGCCAAATATGCTAGTGCTCAAACTCCCACCACTTTGCTTCACTGTTCCTCCACTTAAAAGACAACTTTCTTCTCCTCCAGACTAGCACACGGCGCAGCCTCTTAGAGCGCTAGAGGCAACTCGCCGGTGACTTTCATTGTTATTCATGTGTTAATTTATTCGCTCATGGCAGACGTGAAACAGGGCTGTAATATGCAGATGCCGGTTTGTTTCTCGATGGGAATTTTCCGCTCCACTGCCCCTGTAGCTGCCACTAATAATAAAGTGAGGCAAGATGGAGAGAAAAGGAGGGGGAGGGAGGGGATACTTGTCAGGATGCCTCCTGAACCACCACACGTATGCACACACACAGAGAGAGCTCATCTCTCGGATAGACAGTGACCAGGTGCGATCGTCCTGGCAGAGGTGACCTTGACCTTGACACAAAGACTAGGAGTCTAGCTCTCCTCTCTTCACCTCTTCTCTTCTCTTCTCTTCTCTTCTCTTCTCTTCTCTTCTCTTCTCTTCTCTTCTCTTCTCTTCTCTTCTCTCTCTTCTCTTCTCTTCTCTTCTCTTCTCTTCTCTTCTCTTCTCTTCTCTTCTCTTCTCTTCTCTTCTCTTCTCTTCTCTTCTCTTCTCTTCTCTTCTCTTCTCTTCTCTTCTCTTCTCTTCTCTTCTCTTCTCTTCTCTTCTCTTCTCTTCTCTTCTCTTCTCTTCTCTTCTCTTCTCTTCTCTTCTCTTCTCTTCTCTTCTCTTCTCTTCTCTTCTCTTCTCTTCTCTTCTCTTCTCTTCTCTTCTCTTCTCTTCTCTTCTCTTCTCTTCTCTTCTCTTCTCTTCTCTTCTCTTCTCTTCTCTTCTCTTCTCTTCTCTTCTCTTCTCTTCTCTTCTCTTCTCTTCTCTTCTCTTCTCTTCTCTTCTCTTCTCTTCTCTTCTCTTCTCTTCTCTTCTCTTCTCTTCTCTTTTATTGATAGGACACAGGGGGCTGGAGGGCAGAACTACCTAGTCCAGGAGATAGGAAAAAGGCCTATTAGCAAAACCAATGGCAGTGAGTTGTGACTGAAAAGGATGGGATAGTGTAAATGGTTGGAGTCTATGAACGTGAACCAGTGTTGTTGTGGTTGATGTTAGTGTTGACACTATGGTCATGTCCCTGTCCGTCAGGAGGTCACACAGTAATGGAGTCACCATTAATAGCAGTGACGTCCTGTGAGATGTGAAGGACACAGCAGTAGAGAAACACATTCACTCATCATAGAACCCTGCTGTGTCTCCCAGGAGGCTGGTAAGAAGTGGGGGGTGGGGGGGGGGGGGCTCATATTAATGAATGGAATTCAATAAATGGAACGGTATATGTTTGATATTGTTCCATTAATTACTAGTCATTATGAGCCCGTCCTCCGATTCAAAGTGACACCAGCCACCACTTCCTGCCTCCATCTTCCTCTACCTCCCCAGTGCATTTATATGAGATATAAACCCCCTACTGACTGACACACACACACACACACACACACACACACACACACACACACACACACACACACACACACAAACAAACACACACACACACACTGTACTGGCTGTCAGGATAGAGAAACATACCAGTCCCATAGGACTTTTTAGGGAATTTAATATTGTCAAACCTATACAATTGCATCATATACTCCACAGAATAGTCTGATGTGGAAAAGAAAGGGGGCGTTATGGACATTGAAGAGAGATATAATGACAAGGATATAAGTCCTACTGTAACAAGCTGTCCCCTTCCTCTAGTACAGTAACTAAAGCTTAGAGTGGATTCTATTCTGTTCTATTTTAATTTAAACACACACAATCCCAACGCAAATCTTAACACTGTATCTACAACAGCAAACACAAGTTATATACACACACACAAACACATTCACATACACACACAAACACTCACACACCAACATTCACATACCACACGCACCCTATCGTCCTCACACAGTACAGTGCACGTCAAGGCATTGTGTCCTCAACCACAGAAACACATGGATTGCATCCCAAATGACACCGTATTTCCTATTTAGTGCACTACTTTTGACCAGGGCCCATAGGGCTCTGGTCAAAAATAGTGCACTATATATGGAATAGGGTGCCATTTGCGGCTCAGCCATGGTTCACTGGGACCCAAGGCATCCCATGCACCCAGGCCTGAGTCCAAACTCTGAGCGTGTCCAATCAGCCAAGGCTTTACTAGAGGCCAAATCTGAAGCATATAATTGGGTTTTAATCAGCTTTCTCATTCAGGCGAGCGCTAAAGATTAGGGCAGCACGGGCTCCGCTCAAAATAAGCATTCATAAAGGCGTGTGAAAGCCTCTGACCCACCGCAGCGAATCATACAGACCAACAGACACGAGACCGCATGCTCTTCCTCAACCTCTTCCTCTCTTCATCTCTCCATTTTCTCTCACACTCCATCCTTCATGTTTCTCTCTCTCCTCTTTCCCCACTCCATCTCTCACTTTTCTTTGCTCTCTCTCTTCCTCTCTCTCTTTCTCTTTCGCTCATGGGGATCCACACAAGTCAGGCAGGGGAGGAAAAGTGCCCTTCTTATCAAAAAGGGCACATGCCACCCCTACACAAAGATACACATACAGTGGGGAGAACAAGTATTTGATACACTGCCGATTTTGCAGGTTTTCCTACTTACAAAGCATGTAGAGGTCTGTAATTTTTATCATAGGTACACTTCAACTGTGAGAGACGGAGTCTAAAACAAAAATCCAGAAAATCACATTGTATGATTTTTAAGTAATTATTTATTGCATGACATAAGTATTTGATACATCAGAAAATCAGAACTTAATATTTGGTACAGAAACCTTTGTTTGCAATTACAGAGATCATACGTTTTCTGTAGGTCTTGACCAGGTTTGCACACACTGCAGCAGGGATTTTGGCCCACTCCTCCATACAGACCTTCTCCAGATCCTTCAGGTTTCGGGGCTGTCGCTGGCAATACAGACTTTCAGCTCCCTCCAAAGATGTTCTATTGGGTTCAGGTCTGGATACTGGCTAGGCCACTCCAGGACCTTGAGATGCTTCTTACGGAGCCACTCCTTAGTTGCCCTGGCTGTGTGTTTCGGGTCGGTGTCATGCTGGAAGACCCAGCCACGACCCATCTTCAATGCTCTTACTGAGGGAAGGAGGTTGTTGGCCAAGATCTCGCGATACATGGCCCCATCCATCCTCCCCTCAATACGGTGCAGTCGTCCTGTCCCCTTTGCAGAAAAGCATCCCCAAAGAATGATGTTTCCACCTCCATGCTTCACGGTTGGGATGGTGTTCTTGGGGGTTGTACTCATCCTTCTTCTTCCTCCAAACACGGCGAGTGGAGTTTAGACCAAAAAGCTCAATTTTGGTCTCATCTGACCACAACACTTTCACCCAGTTCTCCTCTGAATCATTCAGATGTTCATTGGCAAACTTCAGACGGGCATGTATATGTGCTTTCTTGAGCAGGGGGACCTTGCGGGCGCTGCAGGATTTCAGTCCTTCACAGCGTAGTGTCTTACCAATTGTTTTCTTGGTGACTATGGTCCCAGCTGCCTTGAGATCATTGACAAGATCCTCCCGTGTAGTTCTGGGCTGATTACTCACCGTTCTCATGATCATTGCAACTCCACGAGGTGAGATCTTGCATGGAGCCCCAGGCCGAGGGAGATTGACAGTTATTTTGTGTTTCTTCCATTTACGAATAATCGCACCAGCTGTTGTCACCTTCTCACCAAGCTGCTTGGCGATGGTCTTGTAGCCCATTCCAGGCTTGTGTAGGTCTACAATCTTGTCCCTGACATCCTTGGAGAGCTCTTTGGTCTTGGCCATGGTGGAGAGTTTGGAATCTGATTGATTGATTGCTTCTGTGGACAGGTGTCTTTTATACAGGTAACAAACTGAGATTAGGAGCACTCCCTTTAAGAGTGTGCTCCTAATCTCAGCTCGTTACCTGTATAAAAGACACCTGGGAGCCAGAAATCTTTCTGATTGAGAGGGGGTCAAATACTTATTTCCCTCATTAAAATGCAAATCAATTTGTAAAATTTTTTACATGTGTTTTTCTGGATTTTTTTGTTGTTATTCTGTCTCTCACTGTTC
Organism: Coregonus lavaretus; assembly: GCF_964263955.1. Classification (NCBI taxonomy): domain Eukaryota; kingdom Metazoa; phylum Chordata; class Actinopteri; order Salmoniformes; family Salmonidae; genus Coregonus; species Coregonus lavaretus. The sequence goes on from NW_028165729.1 coordinate 241,456, forward strand.
AAATAAACCTAGCATTAAAATTATAGACTGATAATTTCTTTATCTGTGGGCAAACGTACAAAATCAGTAGGGGATCAAATACTTTTTCCCTCACTGTATATAAACTTCCGACTTCAACTGTACGCAAGCAGCCAACTCTGCTGCCCCATGTACATAGAGACATTAAACACTGGACACTTCCCGTTTCTTTTATACTGTTTTTCACACTGTGTATTCATATACTGTATTATTCACATAGCTCATTCTAATATTTCTACTACTGTACATTGCATTTTTGTTATAGCGCTTATACACACACTTATCTCAGCTCGTTACCTGTATAAAAGACACCTGGGAGCCAGAAATCTTTCTGATTGAGAGGGGGTCAAATACTTATTTCCCTCATTAAAATGCGTTTTTCTTGATTTTTTCGTTGTTATTCTGTCTCTCACTGTTCAAATAAACCTACCATTAAAATATAGACTGATCATGTCTTTGTCAGTGGGCAAACATACAAAGTCAGCAGGGGATCAAATACTCCCCCCCCCCCCCCCCCCCCTCCCCCCCCCCCCCCATTTTGTTATGGCAAACCTAAATAAGTTCAGAAGTAAACATTTGTTTAACAAGTCACATAATAAGTTGTATGGACTCACTCTGTGTGCAATAATAGTGTTTAACCTGATTTTTGAATGACTACCTAATCTCTGAACCCCACACATACAATTATCTGTAAGGTCCCTTTCCAATGCCTCGCACAGAAGGGAACCTGTTGGTAGACATTGAATAACCCATTGAGCATGGTGAAGTTATTAATTACACTTTGGATGGTGTATCAATACACCCAGCCACTACAAAGATACAGGCGACCTTCCTAACTCAGTTGCCAGAGAGGAAGGATACCGCTTAGGGATTTCACCATGAAGCCAATGGTGACTTTAAAACAGAGTTTAATGGCGGAGACAACTGAGGATGGATCAACAACATTGTAGTTACTCCACAATACTAACGTAACTGACAGAGTGAATAGAAGGAAGCCTGTACAGAATACAAATATTCCAAAATGTGCATCCTGTTTGCAACAAGACACTAAAGTAATACTGCAAAAAATGTGGCAAAGCATTTAACTTTTTATCCTGAATACAAAGTGTTATGTCTGGGGCAAATCCAATACAAGACATTACTGAGTACCACTCTCCATATTTTTAAGCTACATCATGTTATGGGTATGCTTGTAATCGTTAAGGACTGGAGAGTTTTTCAGGATAAAAAAATTAACAAAATGGAGCTAAGCACAGGCAAAATCCTAGAGGAAAACCTGGTTGTCTGCTTTCCACCAGACACTGGGAGATGAATTTACCTTTCAGCAGGACAAGAACTTAAAACACAAGGCCAAATCTACACTGGAGTTGCTTACCAAGAAAACAGTGAATGTTCCTGCGTGGCCAAGTTAGTTTTGACTTAAATCTACTTGAAAATGTATGGGAAGACTTGAATGGCTGTCTTGCAATGATCATCAACCAATTTGACAGAGCTTGAAGAATTTTGAAAAGAATAATGGGCAAATGTTGCACAATCCAGGTGTGGAAAGCTCTTCGAGACTTACCTAGAAAGACTCACAGTTGTAATCGCTGCCAAAGGTGCTTCTACAAAGTATTGACTCAGGGTTGTAAATACATATGTAAATTAGATATTTCTTTATTTAATTTTCAATAAATGAGTAACATTTTCTAAACATGTTTTCACTTTGTCATTATGGGGTATTGTGTGTGTAGGTGGTTGAGAACAAAAAAAATGATTTAATCAATTTTGAATTCAGGCTGTAACACAATAAAATGTGGAATAATTCAAGGGTTATGAATACTTTCTGAAGGCACTCTACTTTACTTAAGTTTTCCTGTATCATACTGGCCGCCAACTTGTGATGTTATTAGTCACAGTCTGTTCTTTCTTCCAGCCCCCACAGGTGAAGTCCCCTCTTCCTCCAGCCCGCCTTGACTCTCCTGACCCAGCTTAGCCCACCCTCGCCTGGCCTGTCTCAGCTCCAGCACCTGCTCAGCTTCAGAGCCCCAGTCCTCCGCCCCAGACACACCCACCTAGAGCAGCCTCATCCTCCACCAAGAGCCTCTTACACTGGTGAATCTCTCTGCTCAGCAGCATGGCAGGTCGAGGAGGACCAGCACGGACCAACGGCGCGGCGGCCAGCAACAAGATCTGCCAGTTCAAGCTGGTGCTGCTGGGAGAGTCAGCGGTGGGCAAGTCCAGCTTGGTGCTGCGCTTCGTCAAGGGCCAGTTCCACGAGTACCAGGAGAGCACCATCGGAGGTGAGTAGGGACACTGTTTGCATTGGGATTGTTATTCTTCTGACTGTGTCTTAGTCATGCTTAGTGTTTGTGTTGATTTATTGCTGTCCTTGTGTTGAGTCAGTATCATGTTATAAAGATCAAATAGAATGGAAGTGTGAATGTGTAGTAGACTGAAGGAAGACCATTTACAATGCCTTCTTAACTGGGGCTGTGTTCAAGGCCAGATCAGGAGCAGACCTGAGCTGCAGAACCAGTTATTTCTTGGCAGCTGATCACCTGACTCTCGCATGAGCAGCCAAACCTCTCAGACTGACACTTTAAATATGCCACAAGGAGTGGGATGTCCTGACTCTTGGCCACAGAAAGCCTTATAGAGAATGTTCAAACTGAAAACAGAAAATAGATATGTGCTAGAAAGAGGTACTTGTCATCTGTCTAATAACGTATGTATTGACTTAATGCTAGCCGGAGTGGAGCAGAGAGAAGGGGGTCTCTCTCTGTGGACTCTTTAAAACAGGAAGGAAGTCGGTCAACAATGGGATTTTGTCCTGGAACTTCTCTAATAGCATCTGGAAACCAATACTTGATGGCTCGATGGATACCTGTCCTCAAAGAGCGCTCACGTTTCTATAACATTCAAAGAATTCCACTGCAAAAGTTGGGTAATGAGTAACTGTCTTTTCAGCTTCACCTAGTGTTTTAAACCTACACACAGATGTTGGGAACTTTCATTATGATTTAGCGTTTTTTTTTTTTACACCGAGTCACATCATGCAGCAGGAGCCACAGTAGGGTGAGGCTGGGGAGACAGGATGCTCGGTGCTTACACTAGCCAAAGCCTTAGGACGAGTCAGCATTTTGTTTCTTTTTTTTAAAACCTGTCGTCAGCTGCCTGGTCTAAGGTCACCAAGCTTTAGTATGGAGCGGGCTTCCTCTATGAGCGCTGCTGCACATTTCCCTCAGCCATGTGACACAATTCAAATTCAAACCCTCAACAAGTATCCTTTGCTCTCGTAACTGACACTTCTCTAGATATATATAATATAGCTCTTGTGTGAAAAACAAACATCCATTGTGAAATCTATCTTTGTCATGTACACTGCTCAAAAAAATAAAGGGAACACTTAAACAACACAATGTAACTCCAAGTCAATCACACTTCTGTGAAATCAAACTGTCCACTTAGGAAGCAACACTGATTGACAATACATTTCACATGCTGTTGTGCAAATGGAATATACAACAGGTGGAAATTATAGGCAATTAGCAAGACACCCCCAATAAAGGAGTGGTTCTGCAGGTGGTGACCACAGACCACTTCTCAGTTCCTATGCTTCCCGGCTGATGTTTTGGTCACTTTTGAATGCTGGCGGTGCTTTCACTCTAGTGGTAGCATGAGACTGAGTCTACAACCCACACAAGTGGCTCAGGTAGTGCAGCTCATCCAGGATGGCACATCAATGCGAGCTGTGGCAAGAAGGTTTGCTGTGTCTGTCAGCGTAGTGTCCAGAGCATGGAGGCGCTACCAGGAGACAGGCCAGTACATCAGGAGATGTGGAGGAGGCCGTAGGAGGGCAACAACCCAGCAGCAGGACTGCTACCTCCGCCTTTGTGCAAGGAGGAGCAGGAGGAGCACTGCCAGAGCCCTGCAAAATGACCTCCAGCAGGCCACAAATGTGCATGTGTCTGCTCAAACGGTCAGAAACAGACTCCATGAGGGTGGTATGAGGGCCCGGCGTCCACAGGTGGGGGTTGTGCTTACAGCCCAACACCGTGCAGGACGTTTGGCATTTGCCAGAGAACACCAAGATTGGCAAATTCGCCACTGGCGCCCTGTGCTCTTCACAGATGAAAGCAGGTTCACACTGAGCACATGTGACAGAGTCTGGAGATGCCGTGGAGAACGTTCTGCTGCCTGCAACATACATATACATATACAGTGGGGAAAAAAAGTATTTAGTCAGCCACCAATTGTGCAAGTTCTCCCACTTAAAAAGATGAGAGAGGCCTGTAATTTTCATCATAGGTACACGTCAACTATGACAGACAAATTGAGAAAAAAAAATCCAGAAAATCCCATTGTAGGATTTTTAATGAATTTATTTGCAAATTATGGTGGAAAATAAGTATTTGGTCACCTACAAACAAGCAAGATTTCTGGCTCTCACAGACCTGTAACTTCTTCTTTAAGAGGCTCCTCTGTCCTCCACTCATTACCTGTATTAATGGCACCTGTTTGAACTTGTTATCAGTATAAAAGACACCTGTCCACAACCTCAAACAGTCACACTCCAAACTCCACAATGGCCAAGACCAAAGAGCTGTCAAAGGACACCAGAAACAAAATTGTAGACCTGCACCAGGCTGGGAAGACTGAATCTTCAATAGGTAAGCAGCTTGGTTTGAAGAAATCAACTGTGGGAGCAATTATTAGGAAATGGAAGACATACAAGACCACTGATAATCTCCCTCGATCTGGGGCTCCACGCAAGATCTCACCCCGTGGGGTCAAAATGATCACAAGAACGGTGAGCAAAAATCCCAGAACCACACGGTGGGACCTAGTGAATGACCTGCAGAGAGCTGGGACCAAAGTAACAAAGCCTACCATCAGTAACACACTACGCCGCCAGGGACTCAAATCCTGCAGTGCGAGACGTGTCCCCCTGCTTAAGCCAGTACATGTCCAGGCCCGTCTGAAGTGCATTTGGATGATCCAGAAGAGGATTGGGAGAATGTCATATGGTCAGATGAAACCAAAATAGAACTTTTTGGTAAAAACTCAACTCGTCATGTTTGGAGGACAAAGAATGCTGAGTTGCATCCAAAGAACACCATACCTACTGTGAAGCATGGGGTTGGAAACATCATGCTTTGGGGCTGTTTTTCTGCAAAGGGACCAGGACGACTGATCCGTGTAAAGGAAAGAATGAATGGGGCCATGTATCGTGAGATTTTGAGTGAAACCCTCCTTCCATCAGCAAGGGCATTGAAGATGAAACGTGGCTGGGTCTTTCAGCATGACAATGATCCCAAACACACCGCCCGGGCAACGAAGGAGTGGCTTCGTAAGAAGCATTTCAAGGTCCTGGAGTGGCCTAGCCAGTCTCCAGATCTCAACCCCATAGAAAATCTTTGGAGGGAGTTGAAAGTCTGTGTTGCCCAGCGACAGCCCCAAAACATCCCTGCTCTAGATGAGATCTGCATGGAGGAATGGGCCAAAATACCAGCAACAGTGTGTGAAAACCTTGTGAAGACTTACAGAAAACGTTTGACCTGTGTCATTGCCAACAAAGGGTATATAACAAAGTATTGAGAAACTTTTGTTATTGACCAAATACTTATTTTCCACCATCATATGCCAATAAATTCATTAAAAATCCTACAATGTGATTTTCTGGATTTTTTTTTCTCATTTTGTCTGTCATAGTTGACGTGTACCTATGATGAAAATTACAGGCCTCTCTCATCTTTTTAAGTGGGAGAACTTGCACAATTGGTGGCTGACTAAATACTTTTTTTCCCCACTGTACATATACGTCATTTAGCAGACGCTCTTATCCAGAGCGACTTACATGAGCAATTAGGGTTAAGTGCCTTGCTCAAGGGCACATCGGCAGATTTTTCACCTAGTCGGCCCGGGGATTAGAACCAGCGACCTTTCGATAACTGGCACAACGCTCTTAACCACTAAGCTACCTGCCGCCCCATCCAACATCCTCCAGCATGACCGGTTTGGCGGTGGGTCAGTCATGGTGTGGGGTGGCATTTCTTTGGGGGGCTGCACAGCCCTCCATGTGCTCGCCAGAGGTAGCCTGACTGCCATTAGGTACCGAGATGAGATCCTCAGACCCCTTGTGAGACCATATGCTGGTGCGGTTGGCCCTGGGTTCCTCCTAATGCAAGACAATGCTAGACCTCATGTGGCTGGAGTGTGTCAGCAGTTCCTGCAAGAGGAAGGCATTGATGCTATGGACTGGCCCGCCCGTTCCCCAGACCTGAATCCAACTGAGCACATCTGGGACATCATGTCTCGCTCCATCCACCAACGCCACGTTGCACCACAGACTGTCCAGGAGTTGGCGGATGCTTTAGTCCAGGTCTGGGAGGAGATCCCTCAGGAGACCATCCGCCACCTCATCAGGAGCATGCCCAGGCGTTGTAGGGAGGTCATACAGGCACGTGGAGGCCACACACACTACTGAGCCTCATTTTGACTTGTTTTAAGGACATTACATCAAAGTTGGATCAGCCTGTAGTGTGGTTTTCCACTTTAATTTTGAGTGTGACTCCAAATCCAGACCTCCATGATTTGATACATTTGATTTCCATTGATAATTTTTGTGTGATTTTGTTGTCAGCACATTCAACTATGTAAAGAAAAAAGTATTTAATAAGATTATTTCATTCATTCAGATCTAGGATGTGTTATTTTAATGTTCCCTTAATTTTTTTGAGCAGTGTATTTCATCAAATCACAAGTGTTTTTTTCCTGTGCAGGATACATTCACACGCGCAAAGAACTGGGTGAAGGAGCTCCAACGACAAGCCAGCCCCAACATCGTCATTGCACTGGCAGGGAACAAAGCTGACCTTTCCAACAAAAGAGCTGTGGACTTCCAGGTACTGAGGAACACCTAACAGTTAGATGCTGCTCCCACTGGACTATTAGTGGGAAATGTTAAGGTTGTTTAAACAGTAGAATGTCTACAAATGACATTTTTATCATTTCTGTTGATATTCATGAATGCTCACAAACTCTCAAAACGTTGGGTTATTACTGTGTATCTATATGTTTGTGATAGACCTCTAAAGATCTCTGTCCTTCCTTTGTTTTTTTGTAGGAAGCACAAGCGTACGCAGATGACAACAGTTTGCTCTTCATGGAGACTTCAGCCAAGACGGCCATGAACGTCAATGAGATCTTTATGGCCATAGGTACGTGTACCACATTATTATGTGTGCATGTATACACTGAGTGTCACACCCTGGCTCTGGGGACTCTAGTATGTTGAGCCAGGGTGTGAGTTTTCATTTGTTTATGTTCTAGTTGTTGTATATCTATGTTGGCCAGGGTGGCTCCCAATCAGAGACGGCTGTAGCTCGTTGTCTCTGATTGGGAGTCATACTTAGGTAGCCGTTAGGCATTCATTATTTGTGGTTTCTTGTTCCGTGTGGGTTTGTTTATGTAACCAGGGACGTCACGTTTTCGTTTTGTTGTTTTGATCATGTGATCATTCTAATAAATAAAATGTTCGCTTTCAACGCTGCGCCTTGGTCCTCCTCTATGAATGACGATCGTGACAGAAGAAACCACCAAGATGTGACCAAGCAGCGTGTCCAGGAGCCATCGCCAGGGAGATCCCTAACAGATCTCCTTCGCCTCCTCGACTGGGTCAAGCCGAGTGAGGAAGAGAAGGGCTTGACATTGTGGCAGAAGGGCGAAAGGCTGGCGAGGGACATGGAGACCTGGTCCACGGGCAGGGGAGACGCCCAGAATTTTTTTAGGGGGGGGCTAACGCCGTGGACGACGGGCCAGCAGGAGACCGCGGCAGAGCGGCCCAGCGGATTGGCAGAGGAGGCCGCCAGGTTACGGGGGCCACTGGTCGAAGAGGGGGTGGAAGATGTAGAGGCACGGCGAGAGGTACTGGCGTGTGTTGCCAGTCCGGTCCGGCCTGTTCCTGATCCCCACGTAGGGCCAGTGGTGTGTGTTCCCAGTACGGTCCGGCCTGTTCCTGCCACTCGCACCAAGTCTACGGTGCGCATCGCCAGCTCGGCCCGGCCCATTCCTGCTCCCCACACCAAGTCAGTGGTGCGTTTCGTCAGCCCTGTCCGGCCCGTTCCTGCTCTCCGCACCAAGTCTGTGGTGCGCGTCGCCAGCCCAGTCCGGCCCATTCCTGCTCCCCGCACCAAGTCAGTGGTGCGTTTCGTCAGCCCTGTCCGGCCCGTTCCTGCTCTCCGCACCAAGTCTGTGGTGCGCGTCGCCAGCCCAGTCCGGCCCGTTCCTGCTCCCCGCACCAAGTCAGTGTTGCGCGTCGTCAGCCCGGTCCGGCCCGCTCCTGCTCCCTGCACCAAGTCAGTGGTGCGTTTCGTCAGCCCGGCTCGGCCCGCTCCTGCTCCCCACACCAAGCCAGTGGTGTGCGTCGTCAGTCCGGCACGGCCGTGCCTGTTCCACCGGTGGCGGGTCCGGCACCGGTCAGGTGCTGCGTCACGCCGGAGCTAGAGCAATCCTCTCCACCAGTGTTCAGTTCAGCTCCGGTCAGCAGGGCCAGACCGGACCAGGGGTACTTTGGGGGGTTAGAGAAGGAGTGGGGGTCATGTCCGGAGCCGGATCCGCCGCCGAGGCGGAGTGCCCACCCGGTCCCTCCCCTGTTGTATTTGGTTGGCGCGGTCGGAGTCCGCGCCTTTAGGGGGGGGTACTGTCACGCCCTGGCTCTGGGGACTCTAGTGTGTTGAGCCAGGGTGTGAGTTTTCATTTGTTTATGTTCTAGTTGTTGTATATCTATGTTGGCCAGGGTGGCTCCCAATCAGAGACGGCTGTAGCTCGTTGTCTCTGATTGGGAGTCATACTTAGGTAGCCGTTAGGCATTCATTATTTGTGATTTCTTGTTCCGTGTGGGTTTGTTTATGTAACCAGGGACATCACGTTTTAGTTTTGTTGTTTTGATCGTGTGATCATTCTAATAAATAAAATCTTCGCATTCAACGCTGCGCCTTGGTCCTCCTCTATGAATGACGATCGTGACACTGAGTATATCAAACATTAGGAACACCTTCCTAATATTGAGTTGCACCCCCGCTTTTGCCCTCGGAACAGCCTAAATTCTTTGGGGCATTGACTTTATAAGGTGTCAAGCGTTCCATAGGGATGCTGGCCCATGTTGACTCCAATGCTTTCGACAGTTATGTCAAGTAGGCTCGATGATCTTTGGGTGGTGGACCATTCTTGATATACACAGCAAACTGTTAAGCGTGAAAAACCCAGCACATACACAATCCAAACCCAGCACATACACAAATCAAATGTTATTTGTCACATGCGCCGAATACAACAGGTGTAGACCTTACAGTGAAATGTTTACTTACAAGCCCTTAACCAACAATGCAATTTTAAGAAAGAATACCAATGCAAATAGTCTGGGTAGCTATTTGATTAGATGTTCAGGAGTCTTATGACTTGGGGGTAGAAGCTGTTTAGAAGCCTCTTGGACCTAGACTTGGCGCTCCGGTACTGCTTGCCGTGCGGTAGCAGAGAGAACAGTCTATGACCAGGGTGGCTGTAGTCTTTGACAATTTTTAGTTGTAGTTGAACCTTTTTAGCAGTTGTAGAACCTGACTGATGTAACCAGTCAGGATGCTCTCGATGGTGCAGCTGTAGAACCTTTTGAGAATCTGAGGACCCATGCCAAATCTTTTCAGTCTCCTTAGTGGGAATAGGTTTGTCGTGCCCTATTCACAACTGTCTTGGTGTGCTTGGACCATCTTAGTTTGTTGGTGATGTGGACACCAAGGAACTTAAAGCTTTCAACTTGCTCCACTACAGCCCCGTCGATGAGAATGGGGGCGTGCTCGGTCCTCTTCTTTTTCCTGTAGTCCACAATCATCTCCTTTGTCACACATACACAATCCATGTCTCAACTGTCTCGAGGCTTAAAAATCTGTCTTTAACATGTCTCCTCTCCTTCATCTACGCTTGATTTTGAAGTGGATTTAACAATTGACATCAATAAGGGATCATAGCTTTCACCTGGTCAGTCTGTCATGGAAAGAGCAGGTGTTCATAATGTTTTGTATACTCGGTGTACATTTCTTCCCAGAACAAATTAAATGTGTAGAAACCATGAAGGCTTCCTACTCACTGTTTCTTTTTTTTCCTTCTCCTGTAGCCAAGAAGCTTCCTAAGAACGAGCCAGCAGGTGGAGCCAGTGGCCGGGCCAGTGGCCGGGCTGGAGTGGACCTGCAGGAAGCCGCCCCACAGGCTGGTGGTAGCAAGTGCTGTGGAGGTGGGAACTAACCAACTGGACCGACACACCAACCAACCTGCAGTATCAACCAACTGACCAGACCAGCTGACAAACACATCCCACGGTCAAACCAACCGACGGTCTGACCAACCCCCATGCACCAATACTGCACTGATCAACTGATAAGCAAACCAGCTCACAGGCCAATCAACTGTCAACACACAACTCCAAGGTTCCAATGATCCGACCAACAGACATGACACAATTATGACCAACATGATGACCTAAAACTGTTTTAACTTATCCGAGGACATAACAACCCAGTATCTGCAACGAAACTATGGACATCTGACAACACCCAGGCAAAAAACAACAACCCCACTTAGGGAGGAAAAAAATATCAATCCTTACCAATCGCACATAACAGAGCACTGCTCTTCTTTGTTTCACTGTATTTCTGTAAGAAAAATAAAAAATCAAACGCAACTGGGAGGAATAATGAACAGGCTCTTTGGCCCTCTCCTTTCTGTCTCTCCCTCTCTCTTGTCATTTCTTTACCATAATACTACAGTATTTCAACGTATGTCTTCTGTCACTGTTCTAACCCTGTTTAGTTTGGTGGTGGGTGAATGTAGCAATTCTCATGATTTAATTTTGTCTTGTTCCCGATCGTCACCCTTGGGCAAAAGAAGGGAGAGTGTTCAACTCCTCAACCCCAAATAAGGAGTTAGGAGAACAGTTGTTTCCTTCCAGATATAGCAGTTGTGTAGATGAACTGAACTATTACATTGTTATTATTATTGTTATTACTTTCACTTATTTTTGGCACAAGTTAAACAGTATGATTTCAAAGACTAGACCACCTAAGGTTTTCCAATCATTAATCTATGATATCCAACCATATACATAGTGCATTAACATCATTGTCACCAATAAGTCATTTTTAGTATTAATATAATGTCTCTGAATCATTCATATACAATGACGAAAGTGGAATAAAACACAAAGCAAGATTTGTTTTCCTGACCAAAATCACAATTGTGTATTGAAAACATGTTGCTATTATTTGTATAATTATTTTCTTCAAATATGTAACCAATCAGTAGTTACTGTCAATACAATACCTTCCCAATCTCAACATGATACTTTGTCATCCTCAATTATTTTTGTCATGTAAAGATGTCTTTTTTATTTGTATACAATTATTTTGTTTCTGAAGATTCTCTGGTATGGGGTGCACTGGTTCTGTCATCTGTTGTGATTTCAGATTTTATCAGTTTCTTTTGCTTTTCTTTTTCTCTGTTCTTTTTTTACTTTTTCATATCGGGGAGGGATCGTCTGTTATGACATCAATGATTAGCACAACAGTACCTGCAGCTGTCACTGCTGTGAGATGGGGGACATGGGGAGGGCAGGGGTAAACAAAGCAAAACAACATTGTAATTTTACCAATAAATAAGGGGGAAGGTATCTCATTGTCTGCCTGTCTTCTCATTTGTTGTATGACAATGGGTATTCGAGTAGAAGATTTTTCACTTAGTTTTCACCTAACAGCTATGAGTATCTTTACCGACATGTTGGGCGTACAGTAGTTGTTTCCAGTCATACAGAAGCCTTTGTTCTCTAATTCTCGATCTTCTCTAATTCTCAATCTCATCAATAGATCCTCATCAGTCTAAGAAGCCAGCTGAGCTCAGTGAGATTCTTTCTGCTGAAAAATCTCACACTATGGTCTGACTGAATTCCTCACATTCCTGCTCCACAGTCGTGGTCGTCGTCGTCCCGCCAGTGGATTTAGTTGGCCAAAACCCCTTTGCTCTCTCTCTGACATGACAGTAATGGCTGGGGCAGATTATACTTTACCAGACTAGTTGTAAACAGCTGTTGCCCCAAAGCTGAAACCTTTCATTTCAAACGCAAAGGGATAAGTACACATTTTAAGTTATTTCGATTATTTATCCTACATGTTACACAAGAACCTCTCACAACAGTCCTCATTGAAGTTAGAAAGTTAGTGTGCTCTACTGACCTCTACTGGATCGTTAAAGTATAATTTATACTCAATGGTGGTCAATAAATAGTGTAGCTAATTCAACACAGTGTAATTCTGTATTGTTCTATGTAAATGCATTTGTATGTTTTCATTGCAAACTTTGACAATTCCGGCTACTTTCAATACTTTAGGCAGACTGCAGGGGCCACTGAGACTACAGTACCCATACTGCCTTTCTTCAAATCCAGGGCGAGGGGAGAGGTGAGCGACCCAAAAAAGGGGTGGAGTGGAACCAATGATGTGTATACGTACCATTGAGTGGAACAGGCTGCAGTGAAGCGTGCGTTTTGATATGTCGGACCCGGCGGCACAGACATTTACATTTTACATTTTAGTCATTTAGCAGACGCTCTTATCCAGAGCGACTTACAGGAGCAATTAGGGTTAAGTGCCTTGCTCAAGGGCACATTTACGTCATTTAGCAGATGCTCTTATCCAGAGCGACTTACAAATTGGTGCATTCACCCTATAGCCAGTGGGATAACCACTTTACCATTTTTTTTTTTTTGGGGGGGGTAGAAGGATTACTTTATCGTATCCCAGGTATTCCTTAAAGAGGTGGGGTTTCAAATGTCTCCGGAAGGTGGTGAGTGACTCCGCTGTCCTGGTGTCGTGAGGGAGCTTGTTCCACCATTGGGGTGCCAGAGCAGCGAACAGTTTTGACTGGGCTGAGCGGGAACTATGCTTCCGCAGAGGAAGGGGAGCCAGCAGGCCAGAGGTGGATGAACGCAATGCCCTCGTTTGGGTGTAGGGACTGATCAGAGCCTGAAGGTACGGAGGTGCCGTTCCCCTCACTGCACCATAGGCAAGCACCATGGTCTTGTAACGGATGCGAGCTTCAACTGGAAGCCAGTGGAGTGTGCGGAGGAGGGGGGTGACGTGAGAGAACTTGGGAAGGTTGAACACCAGACGGGCTGCGGCATTCTGGATGAGTTGTAGGGGTTTAATGGCACAGGCAGGGAGCCCAGCCAACAGCGAGTTGCAGTAATCCAGACGGGAGATGACAAGTGCCTGGATTAGGACCTGTGCCGCTTCCTGTGTAAGGCAGGGTCGTACTCTCCAAATGTTGTAGAGCATGAACCTGCAGGATCGGGTCACCGCCTTGATGTTGGCAGAGAACGACAGGGTGTTGTCCAGGGTCACGCCAAGGCTCTTCGCACTCTGGGAGGAGGACACAACGGAGTTGTCAACCGTGATGGCGAGATCATGGAACGGGCAGTCCTTCCCCGGGAGGAAGAGCAGCTCCGTCTTGCCAGGGTTCAGCTTGAGGTGGTGATCCGTCATCCATACTGATATGTCTGCCAGACATGCAGAGATGCGATTCGCCACCTGGTTATCAGAAGGGGGAAAGGAGAAGATTAGTTGTGTATCGTCAGCGTAGCAATGATAGGAGAGGCCATGTGAGGATATGACAGAGCCAAGTGACTTGGTGTATAGGGAGAAAAGGAGAGGGCCTAGAACTGAGCCCTGGGGGACACTAGTGGTGAGAGCACGTGGTGCGGAGACAGCTTCTCGCCACGCCACTTGGTAGGAGCGACCGGTCAGGTAGGACGCAATCCAGGAGTGAGCCGCGCCGGAGATGCCCAGCTCGGAGAGGGTGGAGAGGAGGATCTGATGGTTCACAGTATCAAAGGCAGCAGACAGGTCTAGAAGGACAAGAGCAGAGGAGAGAGAGTTAGCTTTAGCAGTGCGGAGAGCCTCCGTGACACAGAGAAGAGCAGTCTCAGTTGAATGACCAGTCCTGAAACCTGACTGGTTTGGATCAAGAAGGTCATTCTGAGAGAGATAGCAAGAGAGTTGGCTAAAGACGGCACGCTCAATAGTTTTGGAAAGAAAAGAAAGAAGGGATACTGGTCTGTAGTTGTTGACATCAGTGGGATCGAGTGTTGGTTTTTTGAGAAGGGGTGCAACTCTCGCTCTCTTGAAGACGGAAGGGACATAGCCAGCGGTCAAGGATGAGTTGATCAGCGAGGTGAGGTAGGGGAGAAGGTCACCGGAGATGGTCTGGAGAAGAGAGGAGGGGATGGGGTCAAGCGGGCAGGTTGTTGGGCGGCCTGCAGTCACTAGTCGCAAGATTTTATCTGGAGAGAGAGGGGAGAAAGAAGTCAAAGCATAGGGTAGGGCAGTGTGAGCAGGACCAGCAGTGTCATTAGACTTAACAAACGAGGATCGGATGTCGTCAACCTTCTTTTCAAAGTGGTTGACGAAGTCATCCACAGAGAGGGAGGAGGGGGGGTGGGGGAGGATTCAGCAGTGAGGAGAATGTGGCAAAGAGCTTCCTAGGGTTAGAGGCAGATGCTTGGAATTTAGAGTGGTAGAAAGTGGCCTTAGCAGCAGAAGCAGATGAAGAAAATGTAGAGAGGAGGGAGTGAAAAGATGCCAGGTCGGCAGGGAGTTTAGTTTTCTTCCATTTCCGCTCAGCTGCCCGGAGCTCTGTTCTGTGAGCTCGCAATGAGTCATCAAGCCACGGAGCTGGAGGGGAGGACCGAGCCGGCCGGGAGGATAGGGGACACAGGGAGTCAAAGGATGCAGAAAGGGAGGAGAGGAGGGTTGAGGAGGCAGAATCAGGAGATTGAAGGGAGAAGGATTGAGCAGAGGGAAGAGATGATAGGATGGAAGAGGAGAGAGTAGTGGGAGAGAGAGAGCGAAGGTTGCGGCGGCGCGTTACCATCTGTGTAGGGGCAGAGTGAGTAGTGTTGGAGGAGAGCGAGAGAGAAAAGGATACAAAGTAGTGGTCGGAGACATGGAGGGGAGTTGCAGTGAGATTAGTAGAAGAGCAACATCTAGTGAAGATGAAGTCAAGCGTATTGCCTGCCTTGTGAGTAGGGGGGGGGACGGTGAGAGGGTGAGGTCAAAAGAGGAGAGGAGTGGAAAGAAGGAGACAGAGAGAAATGAGTCAAATGTAGATGTAGGGAGGTTGAAATCCCCCAAAACTGTGAAGGGTGAGCCATCCTCAGGAAAGGAACTTATCAAGGCGTCAAGCTCATTGATGAACTCTCCAAGGGAACCTGGAGAGCGATAGATGACAAGGATATTAAGCTTAAATGGGCTAGTGACTGTGACAGCGTGGAATTCAAATGAGGAGATAGACAGATGGGTTAGGGGAAAAATGGAGAATGACCACTTGGGAGAGATGAGGATTCCTGTGCCACCACCCCTCTGACCAGATGCTATCGGGGTATGCGAGAACACATGGTCAGACGAGGAGAGAGCAGTAGGAGTAGCAGTGTTTTCAGTGGTAATCCATGTTTCCGTCAGCGCCAGGAAGTCGAGGGACTGGAGGGTAGCATAGGCTTGGATGAAGTCAGCCTTGTTGGCAGCAGAACGGCAGTTCCAGAGGCTGCCTGAGACCTGGAACTCCAGGTGTGTGGTGCGTGCAGGGACCACAAGGTTAGAGAGGCAGCAGCCACGCGGTGTGAGGCGTTTGTGTAGCCTGTGCGGAGAGGAGAGAACAGGGATAGGCAGAGGCATAGTTGACAGGCTGTAGCAGATGGCTACAATAATGCAGAGGAGATCGGAATGAAATGAACTAAACATCTGGGAAAGGAGAGAGCAAGGCCTCCCTCACCAAAAAAAATATAACTCTCCCAACTTCCACCTCAGAAACTATAATTGTTTCACTGAACCACCCGAATAAAACTCTCCCAACTTCCACTTTAGAAATTAGAATTGTTGTAAACTACAGCGGTTCAATGTTTCAAGGACTAGACTCAACTTACTTTATTCAGCTAGCTAACTATGACGCCATAGCTAACTAGCATGCTAGCATCCAATAACACACAGTTTAGCACCAATACTTGGTTACAACAAACTACAAATAGTGTGTTAACACACTAAACAGATAATTCGTGTCCGTGTCTAGTTCTTTCATAACGCAGCAATGATTAAACGTTGGCTAGCTAGCACAAATATATTGTATTTAGCTACTACAGTACAGCTAGCTGGTAGTGTTGGCTAGCTAGCAATGGCTGCTGTGTTGACTTTGTTTGAAAAACGGCGTCGCTGCGAACGAATGTAGCTGGCTAAAAGGATATTGTATTTAGTTGCTACCGTTGCTAATAGCTACTAGCCAGCTAGTCCAGGAGGTGAGTTGGCTAGCTAGCTAGCTTCGTGTTACACCCGGCACCGCCGAATACAAAAGTAACCTACAATAACTACATACAACAACTACCCACAACAGCCCACGATGCCTACCTATAATACCTAACTACAATCTAAATACATAGTTTAAGCCTTACTCGACAAAGCCCAAGCTATGTATAAAGCCAAACTTACCCAATGCCAGCTATCTGGGTGGCAGACTGCAATCAGTAGCTGTAATTAAGTACAGCAGCTACCAACCACCTAACGTTAATGCCTCGGATAATGAAGTTAGAAAAACAGCTGAATGGTAGGTAGCTAGTTGGCTCAATTACAGGTACTCTTAAGCGTGAAATAACATTGGAAACAACTAACCACAGTTGCTAAAAGTTACCAGTAGCTACCCGCCATTCAGCTGTCTTGCAACCCCGGCTACATCAAGCTCAGTCTGGTGGGACTGCTGGGGCGGGATCTGGATCGGGGAACAGTGACCCAGTCAGACCAGGTCTTAGCCAACAACAGCTGGCGAGTCAGAAATAAGCCCAAGTCAGAGCTTTTCCACGGGCGAAAAAGCTCGAGAAACTCGGAGTCTTCTCCGCTTGCAAGGTAGCTAAATAGCTAACGTTAGCTATATGGCTAGGCTAGCTAGCATAGCCAAGTTCACCAAAACAATTACTAGCTAACTAGCCATTTCCCCTACTTGCACAACCATCTAAACAAACAGAAACAAAACACCATTATCATTTGCATTTGGTTTCTAACATGCAATAATATCCTTCATAAATGTATATGGCGTACATGCGTAGCTAACGTTACTGTCAAGAATATAGTTATCAACAGCAAGGCTAACCAACTTTGGTAGTAGCTAGCTAGGCAGCCAACTAGCATGAATCTGTTTTATTATGCTAGTGTGGGCTTCTGATTTATTTTCCTCTTATCTTTAGGCTAGTGACACCCACAACCGCCGACAGCCACCCGTAGTATGGACTTACAGCAACAAGCGGCCAGCCTGAGCGAGTCCTGCCGCAGCTGCGGGCATGCACTGGGTAGGCTG